>NC_046658.1:35277132-35290182 GCF_010883055.1 Belonocnema kinseyi
CATAATATTCGTGGACTATCTTGAAAAAGGTAAAACCATAACCGGAGCATACTATTCATCATTATTGGACCGACTGAAAATCGAAATCGCCGAAAAACGACCACATTTGAAGAAGAAAAAACAGCTTTATCATCACGACAATGCGCATGTTCATTCATGCTTAGTTGCACAAGCAAAATTGCATGAAATCGGCTTCGAATTGGGTCCTCAGCCACCGTATTCACCAGACCTGGCCCCCAGCGACTATTACTTGTTCCCTAACCTGAAGAGATGGTTCATCGGTATGCGCTTTTACTCAAATGAGGAGCTCATAGCTGAAACTGAGGCGTATTTTGGAGACCTTCCGATCGAGTACTTTTCGGACGGTAAAAGGAGAGTATGTTGAAAAATAAAACCAACTTTGGCCAAAAAAACGTCTCCGTGTTTCATTTTTCAGGGACTTATCAGACTGCCTAGTATATCTATGTGTCCTCTACTCTACTCCTATTGCCTACCTTATATGCCTTCTTTGTAAACTCCCAATTTTTTCATACTTTATCTTATATGAGATCTATGATCTACACGTACATTTGTTTGCAATTTATATCCCAAATATTTAAACTCTTTTACTTCTTATAACTTTAGTCCCTTCCATTTCTCCGTATATTTTTCTTTCTTCCTGAGTTCTCCGCCCCTTACTCAAACCTCTAATTTTTCTCCTCTTTTTTGATCACAAAACTCAGTATATTCCCTTTTTCTTCGATATTTTTCTCCACTACTTGCCCCTTTTCTCTATTTTCTTAATTCCCTTCTTCTTTTGTTTACATTCTTCATATCCTCCACTTATATCCCCTCCTTTACTAACTGCTTTTTTGCTTGTGCACTGCAATCCTCTTTTTATTTCTCTCATCATTATTTTAATCTCCTCGTTTACATTTTCTTCTCCCATTTTGATATTCCTGACATTTTCCTTAAACTGTGCTTTACCTTCCAATGAACAATCCACTTTTCCTGCTCTTTTCACTTTTGCTTCCTTTTTAGCCTTATTGTTATTAATTTTTAACCCGTCGAATATCACCGTTATAGAAAAAGTAATCCGAATCTACAAAATTCTCTACCTCTAGTTTTTTTACATTTTCTTTTACCTCGTCGTCCACTACACTCTAAACTCTAAACTAAAGCAGGGCTCGCCACTTCAAGCAGGTGCTGGCTACCATGTCAAGTGTATGACTGTCACCAAGTTTTTTTGTCATTTTTTTCTTCGTTTTCCAGGAATCGAGCGAAAGGTTACGGCCACAGTAAATTACATCTCGCCGTCATTCACGCCGGAGGGTCTGAACTTTCCTACTCGAATTTACAATACAAAACATTTCCAATTTTAATTTCATTTTTAATTTACAAAGTGAATCAAATTTGTCTGCAAATTAAACCTAAAATGAAAGCTTTAAAAAGGTGGAAAAGTTTGGAGAGTTTTGAATTAAAATCCCTTCTTCTTTATTTTGAAGAGTGTAAACTCTACAGCAGCGATTCCCAAACTTTTAATGCACTTTCTGGGAAGCGGCAGCGCCGCCACCCTCACATTTTTTCACAATACCCTGCCGCCAGGGGGGGTACTTGACTGCTTCACTGCTTGACACACCATGTTTCACGCTAGAGAATTAGAACCGGTTGAGAAAAATTAAAATGTGTTAATATGTTAATAAATTAAATTTTAATTAGTTGAATCAATTTCCTAATCTAATTTTAAGCAAATGAAAAGAAAGTTGATAAAAATCGGTTAATATCTTCAATGCCAGTTGACAGTTCTTGTAATTTTGCGTGTTCTTAACGATATGCTTGATTACCCGAATTGTTAACCGATTTTCATAAACTTTTTTTTCATTTTCTTAAAATTACATCAGGAAAATGATTCAGATAATTAGAATTGAATTGAGACATATCTTTAGGATTATAGTTATTGAAACAGCCTTAAATATCATGACAATGAAAGGGTCCTCATAGCGGGGGGGGGGGGGGCTACCGAGTGGCTGGGCCCGGGGTGGCATCCCCCTGCCGGCGGCAGCCTCATCGACCGGCGGAACTAGTTTGGGAATCGCTGTTCTACAGGGCCAGTTACCGAGCTACCCGGCCCGGGGTGGCATCCCCCTACCGTCGGGTAGCCATCCTACCCAGGGTAGCAGTTTGGGAATCGCTGCTTTAAGGTATTATCGCCATAAATTCATACCATGAGCTATCCATACGATGAACAACACAAGCTCTTTGAAGATTCTTCAACTTCACGTAGATCAACTGAAAGTGGGTGAAAGTGTCGAACCTACCGGACTCTCTGTTCTTTCATACTTTCAGGACTCTTCTTCAACACGAAATGGAGAAAAATTCTGAAATTTTCACATAACCTCTGTATTGTGTTCTTCTTTTGTTTTCTCAGCTTTAGTACAACATTTTAAGTAAACTGCAGCCGCTAATCTAACCTGGGATAAATTTTCGAGACCCTGGGATAGGGCTTATGTGCATAAAATGCGAATTTCAAATTGAATTACAATTATTTGAACAAATTCCTAAAAAAAAATTACTTCTTTGCAGAATATAATTTTTTGTCTTCTTTCTGGGAAAGAAAAGTGATTACTTTCTGCCAATTAATGTATAAATTATGCATTTATTTATATAAATTGTTCGACAAATGAACAAATTATATCAGACAAAAAGTTGTCATAATTGCCCAGAGGCAGACCACAGAACGTATTGTTAGAATGTGTAAATGGGACCCTAGTTAGAAGAGACATAAGAAGCCACAGAAACACGAGAGCTTGAATGAAAAAAAGGATGGACGTAAAGGAAGCTAGAGTAGTATGTCAAGACAGAAAAATATGGAGACTAATAGTTAATAAAAAAAGTATCAGTCGATCAATCTAAAAATTCTATAACCACTTCCTCTCATGACTCCCTTCCCAACTGCGTGAGTTACGCTTACCCCGAAAGGGAAATAGCTTATTAGTTAGTGTAATAATAATAACAAAATATGATAATGACAATAAAATCAAGCAATTTCAACTTGCAAATATACTTTGCAAGCAAAATTTCCACGATATTGACCTTTTGTTAAAATAATTTTCTTATGACCATAAGTTTCGATATCCTGTTAATTCTTGATATTAATTAAATAATTCGACATTAATTTTCACCGATAATGGGATTAGTTAAGTTATTTATTTAAAGATAAAAAATAAGAATTAAAAAATATCTCATTTACAAGGGAATGTAATTTAATTACGCAACAACTCAATTTTTGGAAATTCTCAAATGGGACAAACAACTCGCAATAATTGTACAGAATATGATTTTAGTATTCAGCGTAAAAAACCTGAAGAGTGAACAAGAAACCTAGCCAAAAACAATTTAAAAAATGTAGTGAATTTTTTTGGTCTAGAAAAAGTCAAGATTTCGGAAAAAAATGTTGCAAAAGTCGGAATATTTTTATAACATTAAATAACTGTCAACAGAATAAAATTTGAACTTCAGTTTGAAGTTTTTGCATTCTGTTTATAAAAGATTTTGGCTAAAAATGTTACAAGTTTAACATTCTATCATTTAATTATTAATGGTCACGGAAAATAAAAAATTTATCAGGGAAAAATTATAGAATTTTTAAAATAAAGTCTTGCGGTCACCCTGGCATAATATTCTTATGACATAGGAAGAATTCAGGGAAAAGATAGAGATACCGATTACAGACGTTGGAACAATGACGAGAAAAGCAGAAAGATACTAATAAGAAGGTAAAGGATTTGGAAGGTAGGATAAAAAAAATAGAGAGCTCTAACCGGGAGTTTGGAGTTGGGGAGAATTAAAATAAGGGGAAGGAATTGAATGAGTACTAAAACGCATTTATGCTAATTTACAGATAGAGAAAGGGCGAAGTGTAGGAAGAGAGGAGTGAAGAGGAGAGAGGATGACACTGGTGAAACTAAAAAAATAGGAAAATAAGAGGGAAGTGCGGACAAAAAAGACGGTGTTATATGAAAGCTCGGAGAGAATAGAAGGTGGCTTGACATAGGTACAAACGAAAGTGCAGTACAAGTAAAGAAAAGTAGCGGAAGAGGAAAGAAAAAAGAGAAGAAGGACATGGATTAAATATAAGAGAATACAGGTAGAAGTTGTATGGTGGGATTGGAACGAGAGCAGGTAAGAGATAGTAAAAATGAGGTGTTAGAAACTATGAAAGAAAGGAACGGGAGATATAGAAATAAGAAAGAAGAGGAAGACATAAAGAGATAAGAGACAAAAGTAGGGAAGATAAGAGGATATGCTATTGAAATATAGCAGGCTTGGAAAGAAAGGATAGGGAGTTTATCAGAAATTTTACACAGTGGGATGTTCAAGAGCCTAGAGGAGATGGGATAGTTTATCCTTAATGGAAATATAGAGGGGGGGGGGGGGATGAGGAAGGGAAATATACACTTTTAGGGAGAAAAGGGGGAAGGGTAATTTATTATGTGGTAGTCTTCTTAGATTGTTAGACTGCTAACCTTAATAGCACGGATCGTTCCTGGAACGTTCTGCGGGAACCTTTGGAACATTCCAGCGGAACGTTTCCGGAACGTGTACAATGTCCTCATCTTGAAAACGTTCCACTGGAACATAAGCGGAACCTTCCATTATTGCGTTATTTGTAACAAAAATTGTCGCGTAAACGATCAGAGATAGGTGAAAATGGATGTCATTTTTGAGTTTTGAGTACCGTATATACACTATAATATGATTTTTATGACACATGCATGATTTCAGCCCTTTTGGACGCCTATGAAGCGAGTGTAAAGCTCTACTCGTCACTCCCTTGGGCAGGCCTGTTCAGAGAGGGGACTTCGACTCAATCCACAGATATTTGAGTTCTACCACCAGTCTCTCCACTCAGCTTCGGCGGTGGCGACTGAATTAAAAATAAAATGAAGTAATATGGAATTTAGTTAATTAATATATTCTCTCTAAATCTAAATTAGGTAAATTTCACTATTTGGTAGTGAAATTTCACTAATTGAATTAGCGAGAACTAGGTCACTACGAATTAGTGAAAAACTACTAATTTAATTAGTGGAAATATTTTACTAAATCAATTCGTGAAATTTCACTAAGCAAATAGTTTTGGGGAGATTACGATATTCGTGGCGACAACATTTTATTGTGGATTCCTATAGGATTTCTTGCGAAAAACACGAATCTGAAAGTTTCAAATCGATATCTCGAATAGTTTTTGAGATATCGATTTCTTATGTTAAAATTATTAATCTTTTTTTCTGTAAAACATAATTTCTGAATATGAATTTCGATGCGATTTTTTGGGAGAAATGCGTATCTGCAATTTTTAAATCGATATCTCGAATAGTTTTCGAGATATTGATTTTTTTATGTAAAAATAATTAACTTTTATTTATTATTTATTTTATTTTTTCAATGTATTCCGATAGTATTTTTTGCGAGAAAAACGAATCTGAATTCTTCAAATCGATACCTTTTATAGTTTTCGAAATATCGAAGGCACCCCTGTGACTGGTCACAGAAATAATGTTAGATCACACTACTGCCCCTTTTCCAACGCTCCGTGGGGGGGGGCACCCCTGACTGGTGATAAAATTAATGTAATATCGCACCCCTGACCCTTTTCCAACACTCCGTGGGGGGCGAGAAGGCACCCCTCTGACTTGTCATAGAATTAATGTAATATCGCACCCCTGCCCCTTTTTTAACGCTCCGTGGGGGGTGGGAAGGCAACCCTCTGACTGGTCATAGAAATAATGTAAGGTCGTACTCCTGCCCCTTTTCCAACGCTTCGTGGGAAGCGGGAAGGCACCCCTGTGACTGGTCACAGAAATAATGTAAGATCACACTTCTGTCCGTTTTCCAACGCTCCGTGGGGGGCGGGAAGGCACCCCCTGACTGGTGATAGAATTAATGTAATATCGCACCCTGACCCTTTTCCAACGCTCCGTGGGAGGCGAGAAGGCACCCTTCTGACTGATCATAGAAATAATGTAAGGTCGCACTCCTGCCCCTTTTCCAATGCTCCGTGGGGAGCGGGAAGGCAACCCTCTAACTGGTCATAGAATTAATGTAATATTGCACGCCTGCCCCTTTTCCAACGCTCCGTGGGGGTGGGAAGGCACCCCTCTGACTGGTCATAGAAATAATGTAATATCACACACCTGTCCCTTTTCCAACGCTCCGTGGGGGGTGGGAAGGCACCCCTGTGAATGATCGCAGAAATACTTTAGGTTTGATACAATAAAATTATTGAATTTAAACAAAAATTTCGTAAATTGTTAGAATAGATTCCGAGAGGGGTTTTTGCGAAAAAAAAATAATTTGAAACTTGAAAATAGGTGTTTCAATTAATTTTCTATTTGACATTAAAATTGTTGATAATTTTTTTCTGGATTTACCTCATACTAAGATCGATCTTATATGTTTAAAAATCATCATCAGGGATAAAATCACAATCAAGCTCTTCATCATCTTCGTCGCTGGCGTTTTCTAGATCTTCTTCAATGGCCGTAAGCCGTAGTTTTTTGCCTGGTACTTGATCATCTAAATCTTCGGATTCAACAGTCGGTGGATCAATTTCTTTTAATTCAACTCCTGGGCGTCATCAGTACAGATCCGACTTGTTTCCTCGTGGACATATTTTTTTATATATGGCTACAAGCTTGATTTACTTTTAGAATTAAATGTAAAAAACAGTCCCTCTTTATTTTCTTTGCCGTACAATCCAAAGACAGTAATTGTCATCTGCTCTGTAAGTCGTCCCCTGTGATATTTACGTTTCGTCAGAAACGTTTCATCGGCTTGGACTGTTTTCTCATCACCTCCAAGACGAACTTCGCAATGAGATGCAACAACTTCAGCAATCTCGCGACAATAACTGAAATAGTCAACTACAGTTGATCTACTCAATTCCCCACCATCTTCATGTTCACGCCATATAAGTAATTGGTTATAGACTTCTGTCGCTTTCATTTTGCCGATAAAAGCTATGATTATAGCAAGAATTTCAAAAATTTTAATTCGACAACATGATCCATCCAAAAAAGTACCACTTGAAAGGTTTTCCACCCGCCGACACTGTTTCGAATTTTTCTTTTTCGAGCCTTTTGAAGAACATCGCCAAATCCATCCTAACTTTTTTTCCTTGCTTACTTCAACCTTCATTGGCAACTTAAAACATGTTGGCGAAGTTGACGATTTGGATGGGATTAAACCTACTTCCTCCAAAAAAAGAATTGCTCGATCATCGGTTCCGATAAGATCATATACTTTAGAGTAAGCATATACTTTAGGGCAACCAATACCTAATAATAAATTCATTTAAAATCATCAATAACAATACACCATGATACTTAAAATTGTCATCCATATTTAAGTAAGATATTTGCTGGAGTCAAGCAATAACCCCAACAGTAAACTATATTACAAGACTATGTATCAGTGACATTTGAAAGAAATATACCCCCCCCCCACCCTGTAACTATAACATTTTTTTAATATTTAGAAAAATAGCATTTATCGAATAAATTTCATCCCGATTCCATCGAGTAAAAATTGACAAAGTTATTCAATTTGTTTATGACGAAAAAATATACCCTCTGTACCCATTTTTGGACAATTTAATAATGAAAAATCGTTTTGCCGCTAAGTGTACTTGATTGAAAAACTCAAGGACAATAACCCACTTTTTGTGCAGATTCTATTGGCCAAATCTGTAGAAATTCCTTTGAAAAAGTCGATTTTTTAATAAGAAATGAGTTGTTATGAAAACTAATTATTATTTCGGACTGAAGTTTGGCACGTTTCTTGAGAGTGATAAGGGATACTTTTTCTGAAAGTTTGAAACTTTTTAATAAATTATTGCATTAATAATTGCATGTTTAAGAAAAGACACTTTCGGGTGGTTTTAATTTTTTCTAAATAAACAAAAGAACAAATCGTAATGTACTACACACCATTTTGTAGATGTTTCTAAGACCTACAATTTTTAATTACATTTTTTTTCTGACGAACATAGGGGCCACTCACAAAATACGAGATACGTTTAGGGGTGGGTGGGGATCGGCCGAAGTATCATTCTCCATGTTAAGACCAACGCAAAAGGTATTACACAGTGGGGGGGGGGGGGTCCAGCATTTCCTGAAAAATGTGTCAAGTATTTTGTGAATGGCCCCATAAAGGTTAGTTGCAATAAATAAAATACCCGTTTTTTGCCATATAAACCACTGTTTACAAACACAGAGCTTCCAACGCCGTGGTCGCAAACATATTAGATTTTTGTTCTACGTGATAGCACTACAAGAATCCTGAGTAAAATTTCGGGTAACTTGTATTTCCCCCCCAAAAAAAACCAGTATCGTGATGTTCCGGAACCGCATTTTTAATGAGCCCGGAACCGTTTCTAAAAAAAACCGATTCTGATGGGATGAGTTTGTTAAGCAGATAATTTTGACCAATGGTTCTGTTTTTATCCATTCAAAATTCTGTTTAAAAATAAAAAATTCTATTTTCCAGAAAAACTATACGAGATACGAGAAAAAATGTTGAGCGAAAAATTGTTTATCTCAAAAAGATAAGGTTTTTTAAGACCTATTTTTATTTTAAATATAAATAAAATAAATTCGAAGATACTGGGGCGAATCGCCACAACTTAAATTAATGATAAATACATTCAAAAAATGTTTTATTTTATTAAATTAGATTACATATAATTCTTTGTTTCTTACCTTATTTTTTTCCATTTTTGACACAAAGATATTTTTATAAGTGCTTATAGTGTTAACATTAATTTTTTTTTAAAACAGTTAAGTTGTCCTTATTTCTTGATTCTTCACACTTTTAACTAGTGTAGACTAAATATTGGTCAATAAATTTATTGAAAACCTTTTTTACAAAGATCTGTGGAATATCTTTCTTTGAGCCCTCAAATAATTTATTCTAACAGCTTTGAAAAATTTTAGACAATTTAGACATCATCTTCTACATCACTTCTGTAGTGATTCACCCCATTTTGCGGTACATGGTTTTTTTAAGATTGGAAAAGTTACGTGTTTCAAACAGGTTATCAATTTCATGTAAAATATGTACAAGCTTTAATGCATATTTTAAATTAAAAGTTTAAAGCCTCATTTTAATTTTACCATTGTAAGAAGCTAAGAAAAGCTTTAGTAAAAAATATACATTTTTCAAAATGATGACGCCTATGAATAACGGCACTACATTTGAACATCGTCTACATTATAATGCTACACGATATACATATAGCATGATAAAATGTGGGCCAACCCCCAGTACGCGGTTCGCCAGCCTAAAGGTCCGCTGCTTCGACTAAAGTTCAGCTTAATTTTCTTCAGCCAGTTATTATGTAATGTTGAAAGGATCGCTACTTCCTTATTGTAATATGATACTTTATTAGTCTTGGAAGTGTTTATATTGTTGGAGATTCAGCGTTATTTGCGATACTTCAAGAAAGCAGTGGAAGGGATTGGCCTCTTGACTAAGGACCCAAGGACCCAAGGGCCTAACGCCCGGTCAGTTCCGTCGTGAGAAGCCCTCGGGAAAGCACGCGGAAAACCTTTCGTTTACAGCTTTGTACAATTTCATATTATCAGTCTTTTACAGTTTCCTTTTTGTTTAGTACTCAATTGAGTGTTCATACAGATTACTTTCATTTATCATCGAACACTCAATCTTGTACCCTTTTACTTTAAAATATATCGGATATTTGCCCTGCAGTAAAGTGTTGTTTCCTAGACTTTTATTTACGCTGCCGCATAACTCTCACATATCCAACATATATGGGGCATCAAAAGTGCAATAGTTAAATTCTGTACACACATATTTTTCCACATGTTGAATATTAAGTCACTAATAAAAATGGCCACGAGTTTTTGTTAAAAACTTTAATAAACGAAAACTGTCATAAAAATGATAGAAGTATATCATGAACAATATTATATTGCCACATAATCTAGATACGTTATGTTCAGTTGTCAAGTTAGAAAATTATCTGTAAAAAAAATTCTTGAAAAAAATGAAATAGCTAAGAACTTGGAAAGAAAAATATCTACAGTGGACAGAGTGCTTGTTTATTAAAAAATTGCCTGTGCAATTTTCGATGATATTAACCATGCCTGCCATATACTGGATTTCAATTACAATGAATTATTCACGATGTATGAAAGAATGACTATTCTTATGGGGACGGCGGTGTTTGTACAATTTGTTGAACCTTGGTGAGTACATGGATCAGAACTCGCAATAAGGCGTTTAAGGTTTCAGGTAATTGCCACTCAACCAATATCGCCACGATCAGTCTTTTTTTTACGTGAATGTTCCTTTCATCGATAATAAGAATTTTCTAATCAGCCAGATTTTCTTGGTACGAAGTCATGGCAATTTCCTGGCAATGTGAATACTGTTCGAAATATTAAAGGTGGCAGACAGTACAGTCAATGAATACAAGAATGTAGATCAGTCCAATTATCAAAGAAAAAGCCAGTACAGATATTAAAGGCAATGTAATGGGACTGCCCTGGCAATGTGAAGATTTTTCAAAATTATCAAGGCAAAATACATTCTGGACTACCGAAGATATTTTGTAGTCCAGATAATTAAGACAAGACTATAGGCCAGTCTAACTAACAATACTATTGTCAGTGATTGTGTTGATCACAGTTTATTAAAACATCTGCACCTCATCTTCAAGCAGTGGCGGACTGGCATGGGGACGCAGCCGAGGTTTTCCGGCTGCGCCCCCCTTGGTTGGCGCCCCTAAGCCATGCCAAAGCGCCCCAAAATGATTATATTGCTTAAACAAATAAATATAAGTTAGATTGCAATGGAAAGAGTGAAAAGAATATCCAATAATATCCACGATTTACACTTGTACTCCTATAAGTAATAACAGTAATGTAAAAAGTGTCCTCCAATTTCTTTTCACCCATATTATTCCTATGAAATTCCCCAATGCATGTTTTGGTTTCTATAAAAAAAAAAATATTTTAAATGGATAATAAATTGTTGACATTGAACCAGTAGAAGTGAAAGGAATATTCTTATCATCAACTTCATTACAGAATTTTAAATTCATTTGTTTCCGGTGCAATCCATAATATATTTATTTATTGAAAATGTACAGGGCACGTTAATGCATTTTTTATGGGCGCTAGCTAATATATTGATTTTTTTACATATGTTAACTTTCTATGGCGCCTATACGTACCTTGAATGAGTTTTCAGATCAAATTATTTGTGTAAAAAGTATGACTCTATTTTCGCTTACAAATATGAAAGGGGGTAACTCATCTAATTTATTACAAAATCTCGACTAATTGTCGGCTGTATTTAATTATTTTAGTAATTGTTAAGGTTAAACTTAATTTTTATATTTAAATGACTACGTATTAGTCGAGATTTTCTCTAAAACAAGTTATTAGCTTACATTTCAACAGTTCGGATCAAAGAATATATTTAATTATTTTAGAAATTGTAAAATATTACTATATTTTGCTAAATTTTACTATAATAGTTGTTAATTTATTATAATTTTAAAATTTTTCGTAATTTTTAATGTTGTTATTGTGAATTACTTACAGTCTATATAGCGTGACAAGTTTTTCATTTTTGAAAAATAATGAGCGACTTTTAGTTCTTGCGCTTTGCGCTCGATAATTTATTTACTTCACGCTGCATGATCGGTCTTCGCACTTCCCCAAATTTGTGTACACATTTTTCTAAATTAAAGGTCGAAGCATAGACAAAACTGTAATTTGGTAATTGTGAATTATTTTTTGTTAAAGCTCCTTCGGCTTTAACGGACACATTCTCATCACGTATCTTGTTCTTCGCTCTTTATTTTTTCCAAAGTGTGAAATTTTCTACATTACGTTTAACTCTATTATATCAAATGTATATTACATTTATTTTTGTATCTCGGCCCGGGATTGCTTATTCAGTTATTGCAAAATAAAGTAAAATTTTTATTTATAATGAATTATTTCATATTTTTGTTCCTTATTTTGCTCTAAATTTGATTTTCAGCTACCCTGAAAAATGTATTGTTTCAATCAATTTATATTATTACAATTCATTATATGCATGGGTATTGAAACAGACATATTTTCACTGTCTTGTTTTTATAATTTAAAGATTTCGCCTTCTATAAATAAACTATTTTGTTATTAAAAAAATGTAATGTTTTATTTTCAATGGTTTTCTAAAGATTAAAACGAAGTTTATAATAAAAACAGCGCGTTCCATAAAAAATGATTAATAACGAATTTGGAGCTCTTTTGTGGGTAAATAAATTTCGTCCATTTACTTTGTTCTAGTTTGTCTTTTGCTTAAAAATTTTTTTTTTTTACTTTTTATGTTGTTTTTTATGAATGAAACATAAACTACGCATCCTATTAAAGCGTTATTAACCAATTTGTATTTTTTATGCACATTTTTTTTCATTAATCTTTTTTGTAACCTGCATAGTTATACCACGAAACAGAATGTTTTTAAAATTATTTTTTCGTTTGATCAAAATTTGAATTTTCGATTTTTAAAAAAAAGTCGCTCCCTGTATTGGATCTCGGCCGCGCCCCTGGGTACCCAGTCCGCCCAAATCACCATAGGATGAATAGATGCATGATTCACATTCCTCCATATTATCTTCACTTCATGACTTAGCTCGCTATACTTATGGATTTTGGTTGTAAAGGTTGCCTGCAAATTTCGATTAAGTGTACAAGCATTGTCGATGACGTTGACTCGGCCACCTTTTCTTCTCCTATCACGATGTCAGATCGATTGGTTCGAATGTAATGATCCGTCAGGATAGTAACATCCCAATATAAGATCTAATCCTTGTTTTCTAAAACGAGCCTTGGAATATATCTATAGAAAGGTATCCATTCTGTTAAGATTCTTAGGTTCAAGGCAATTTGATGATATACCAGGTGTATACATATGAAACCGGTATTGCCATCTAGCGGCCAGTAGGCACACTTGTAGGCACTGTCGGAACTTACCATTTGTGCTAATTGG
>NC_046658.1:35290282-35321841 GCF_010883055.1 Belonocnema kinseyi
CGAGGGCGCATACTTTGAATAAAATATTTGTTATCATTCTCTTGAAATAAATGTGTTTTTTTCGTGAAAAAATACCGGTTTCATATGTATACACCTGGTATAATGCCCGCATTATGTATCTGCGTATATTCTCTCTGAGCGATAGCCATCAATAATGTGCTTGATAGATTCGTTGGTATCTCCACATAATTGACACTGGTCAACCTTATTTTGATGTAACACATTTTTGCGATAATTTCTGGTGCTGACAATCTTGTTCTGAATCGCAATCACGAATCCTTCCATGTCTGGATACAGGACACCCTTTCTCAGCCAAATATTAGATGCCTCACTATCTACTTCATGTTGATCTAACATTCTGGGGTGCTTATCGTGGATGGATTTCTATCTTTATTGCATTTCTAATTCCTTTATGGTTTCTGTCCTGACATTTAAGGTCTCCCTTGAGGACAAATAGGTACTGATTGCCCTGATATTATTTGTCGAGTTAAGAGAACTCTTCAGCATCAAACTGCATCATGTAGTCAAGGCAGTCATTAGGCTTTCCGTAAATATCGTATGCTGAATACTCTTAGATTCAAGAATACCCAGTAAAACATATTTATTATATAGAAGATCATCGAACACCCAGATCTGACGCCAGGCTTTATACTCCAATGTACTACGTATATGTTGCCTAAAAAACAGACGTTCAAAATCCATCTGAATTTCGACCGATAGCCTGTCTTCCAACAATTCATAAATTTCTTACAGCTATCATTGCAGATAAAACAGTAAAAATCTAGTCATAAATGACATTGTTGCCATGATTCAAGATCGGAAACATCAAAGGAACTTGCACATGGCATACATTGACTACAAGCAAGCACTCCCTTTTCGTGACGCATGACTATTTGCTTGAAGTCTTAAAAATGCATAATTTTTTCAGTTTATAGCCATGTCATCAGACTTTACTCTGATACGCCAAGCGCTTCACCAGTTGAAGAAGGCCACAATCCGAGTACGTCTCATGTACTCCTGTCCAAATCGACATGCTATTTTGAACAATCATCAGCACCGTTGCAAATAAACGGGGATTTTCATGAAGTTTCCGGGACTTCGACTGTTAGTACTCACGAAAATCAAACAGGTTCATTGATAAAAATGTGTGCTAATATACTAAAAAAAAAAAAATTATCTTTGAAATGAATGAAACTCACAATGGCTCAAACTTAGTAATTCATCTTAAAAAGTTCCGAAAAATTAAAATCGTTAGTTTATTGAGTATAATGCTTAATACAATGTGAAAATTCATTTGAGATTTCCATACCTTACTGTAAAACATATTTTTCATTAGAAAAATTCATTTTTTCATGTTTTTGACATTTTTACAGATGAAGAAAGGTACACAAAATAAAAATAGTGAGGGAAATTGTTTGAAAAATGTTTGTTTAAGAATATTGTATCCTGGTTGAAAAAATATAAAATACAAAATATGAAACACAAATCAAACTTTAAAAAATTTGTTTTTATATCATTTTTAGGCTGATAAGAGATTTCGTAAAACTGTTTGATTTTAAGACGGTTCAATCTCAAAATTAACTCAATAAGAAATTTTTCTTTAGTAAAATATAAATTAAATTCAAAACCACTACGTCTTTTTTGAGTTTTATAAAATTCCGTTTTGCTGCACAGCACTTAATTTTACTTCAAGCCGTTTTATTAATTTTTTCTGGATGTTATAGTTCACACAGAGAGCAATGAGGAAACTGCTGATGATTTGGGTTCAAACACATTGATTCTAAAAAGAAAATATTCGACTCCTGCTCATGATTCATTGAAAAAATACATTAAGACTTTGAATAAAGAACTTGTTCTTCTATATCAATTAAAAGACTCAGCCCATGCAACTGAAACTGAGAAACAGAAAATAATTTTGATAGAAAATGAAATTAATTCGTTTAATAAAAAATTAAACTCTAAGATAACACATGCAAAGAGAGCTAAAATATCAGGTTTAAAATGAAAAAAAAGTAGTTCAACTAACTAGAGAAACAAATTTGGAATCTTTCATGAATATAGAAATCAACAACGGGCCAGGTCGCCCGCGGCTGGAAACGGAGCAAGCTGAGTGATTAAAAACGATCATAGAATTTGCAATATTCGGCACTTCTACAGAAGAATATCGTCGTTGTGAAATTACACTCACCTGTCGAAATCTTGAAGATTTGCATGACAAGTTAATTCAGTTGGGTTAAAAGTTATCCAGAAGTGCTCTTTATCTTTAATTAATACCTGGAAAATCCAATTCACTAGAGGGAAAAAGGCACGTTGTGACAGTCCTAGTGAGATTAGGTCATCCTGAGGCTGATTGTTATAAAACTCAACCAGATTAGCTCTTCTGCGTCGCTATTATAAGAATCTACTCTAGGGCCTCAAGAAGTATGTTTCATTTTACAGGACGACAAAGCAAGTGTGGCGATCGGTATGACGGCTGCGAATAAACAACGTCCACTACTCATGCATGTCAAGTACATAATATCTTTGCAGATCATGAGTGGGTCATAGTTAAGAAACATAAGTTGATTCCTAGTATGTATGCAGGTTGTATCATAAAAAATAATGCCATGGACAAACTGGAAGCGGTATCATACTCTGGGCCAACTTATATTGCCATCAGAAGCGGGAAACACTCTTTCTCGACATAATCTTCGCATGCAGAAGATTTTAGAAGACTTTTACAGTTAGAATATTTTAAAGATACGATGCACAACGAGTTAGGTTGCCTGAAACCTGTTATTATGGTTTCTGTGGATAGTGGGACAGATAAAACTCTTCGCTTCCGTAAAAATATTAATAACGATATAATACATTTTTATGAATACAATCTTGATGATTTAATTATTTTCATTAACGCTCGAGACAGAAGCGCATTGAACAGAGTTGAAAGGAGAATGGCTCCACTTTCCAAAGAATTAGCTGGCGTTATTTTCCCTCGTGATTCCTATGTAAATCACTTCGATCAAAGTGGACAAACGCTCGATGATGATTTGGAGAGAGAAAATTTTCGCAAAGCTGGGCAGATTTTAGCTGGAATATGGAACAACGTGCTAATTGATAGAGAAATACTGATGGTTGAATAAATCGACATATACTTCGAAATTAAAAAATGTTTTCCAACCTCTCCTACTGAATATTGGTACTCCCAGCAGGTACGTGAAAGCCAATACATGGTTCAGGTTCGTATGAGTATTTTATGTTATGAAACCCATATGAACTTGCTAAGTATATCTTTGGCCTAAATCAATATTGAAGTGTAACAGATTGCACGTATTTTTTGAATTTATTATAATTTTATTCATCACAGTACCATATTAAATTTTAAAGTAGAAAGTTTTTCAGAAATCATTTTTTTCATAGATTTTGAAGTTTCATGATGATGCTTGTTGTAAAAAGATGAGAAGTTCTTGGATCACTGTTGTTTCTACTCTTTTTTTGCGTGCACCAATTCAAATTATTCAAAGCTCAATGGATTTACAATGATCAAATCCAGAAGAGCACGATGGAAAAATATTTTTAGAGTTCAAGCTAGCGCAATATTTGCACATCAACTCATCACTCAATCTCTGTAATTTTCCCTCTGACTTTTACTGCCCGAGTATAAAGTCCGACGTTAGAAATAGAACCTGTAAAACATGCGGAATCTACTTTTGTACCAAAAAGGCTGTTATGATTCATTCGCGTTCGGTACATAAGAAAATTATAAGAAAATCACATGTAAGTGAGAAATGTGAAATGAAATACGAATCCGAGGAAGAATCCGAAGAAAAATATCTCATAATATGCAATCACCTTGGAGTGATGACGAAATTTAAGTATAAAAATAATATTTACAAAGAAATTAATTTTTATATTGTTTATACACATTTTTTATTCAAACCATTTATGTAAAAGTTATTAATAAATAAGTAAAGTATCGCCGATAAAAAATGCTAATGATTTCACCTTTTTTGTTCTTTTACTGCATTTTTGAAATTGTTAAATTATGTGAATTTTCTGATTTGAGGAAATATCACGCGACATTTGGTGAGGTCTGGGGGGGGGGGGGGGGGCAAATGTCACGGTTTATCACGTGAGGGTAGGTAGAGATCGGAAAACCGACGAAAATGCATCACGTGATTTATGGATCTCCCCATAGGCACTTCGCCTATATCACGAGACATCCATGTGGAAATAATTCCTGGCAGAGTGGAATTATTCTAGCGCCAGTACTGGATTATTCGTGGATGTCTGTTCGAGTCGAATTAGATTAGCGCTCTTTTGGAGCTTTTTATACCTACTAGATAGAAAAATCCATCACGCAGTTCCATTAAGATCCACTAATGTCGCTAGCCAGAATTTGACATCACATTAATATAAAAAATCCTTCTAAAATCTAGCTTGGCTCTAGAAAGTACTTCTACTTGGACTTTGAAAAAGAAGGCGTCATTTAAAAACTAATTAATATAAGATAACAAATTACATTTATTGCATATAATCGCGCCACTTTTAAAGTTTCGCCAGTCTTCCGCTACGTTACCGCAGTTCACAAATCGAAGGAAATAGAAGAAATAAAGTTGCATGTGTTGTCAGTGCTGTCTCATAGTGCAGATTTGTTAATTAATTCATCACTAGGTATTTCATATGTTAATAGTGTAGAAAACTGATCTATTTATATATGTTTAAGATTATACATTATATAGTCGGTATAGTCCTTGAAATTGGCAGACTTATATTTCCTAACCTAAAAATTTGTATTAGAATCACTGAGAAATTAAAGTTATTGAAGAACCTTTTTGTTAACTGTTATATTGTAAGTTACTAATTGATCTTAAGATAGTAGAGAAATAAAACTAATATTAAAGAATTTATTTTATTTTTAGTCGTGCAGCTATTTATAGTTATTTGTTGTTCTTAATCGATTGATCTGACGCACTATACATTGTTTATTGGTAAAATATTGAAAGAAAGACAAAGCTAATATAAGAAATGATTGCTGAAAAAAGACATTTTATCGTTTGGTTTTCTAGGAAAGTAATTTTCGTTTTCGTATGACATGTATCCAGTACTCATGTACATTAAAATGACATATTTCATGACCTCAAATATTATGAAGTCCTACCAACAGCATTCAACTTTCATCATGCAATGCAATTTCAAAACTGCTACCAAAAAAGTTGGCAACAATAACCGGAACCGGATTGCAAGAATCAGATGTTCGCCATGCCGCCATTTAGTGTGAATACGTTTCGTTTCGTGACCACGAGGTTTGAAGTTTCGAGTCAGACTAGAGTGATTAGAGTCGTCAGTCGGTTTAACAATGTATGGACAGAAAAAATCTTAGCAAAAAAATGTCCACAATTACGTTTAAATGCTCCTAAATGCCCTAAAATGTCCTAAAATGTCCTAAAATCTTCCAGATTCTTTTTAGACGTAACCCGGTAACAAGCGTTGAATGAAGAAAAATTAAGAATTTGTATTCCTATGAATGTGCGATTTTTCCTCCATTTAAAAATCCTCCAACGGGAACAGAAAAAGTGCAAATCCTATTCCTCTCAATCAACTTTGTAAAATTTATCGGAAGCATTTATTTAACCTATTTTTCATTATTAAATCTTTTTATAACTTATAAATTGGAAAAACATTCAAATTTATATTTATTTATATTTTAATAATTTATTTAAACGTCTTAAAAAATGCAACAAAGAAATCAATGCAAATTTGTGAATTTAAATAATTTTAACTCTAGAGAGGCAGAGTTGAATTGGTGAGAATTAAAATTTCAGAATTTACATTCCGCATGAAGGAATTAAAACAACTTTTTACACATATTTTGTGAACTTATTAGAAGGAATTTAATAAAATCAAAATATGACCACTTCTGAGGAATAAAAAATATCTCTGTAAGGTGCGTTATCGGTACAATTAGATGGAATTAAATATATTGAAGACACGTTCTCTTTGGGAGAATAGAAAACTGTGTGGCGGTTGCTATGGAAATAGAAGTGAATAAGTTTAGGAGGTATCTTAATCTTATTGTGGCACTTTAGACAGATGGAAAAATCGCGCATTCAAAATAATAGAATAATCTTCACTTTTGGGCTGAAATCTGAAAATATTAATTTTTCTCTATTCTACGCTTATTACCGGGAAGGGTATTGGAATCAAGACCCAACCTCAAATCTGCATTTTCTTATTTTACTCCATAAATACTAAAATCACATTTTTTCTAGATAATCAGGGCTTAGTACTCTCTTCAATTAAATCTTTATTCGGAGTAGAACATTGAGTAATTCCAATAGTTTTTGTATGAGGTGTCTTTTTTTATTCTAACCCCAGAATTTGAAAAAAAGAATGTATCATATACAAGCTATTGAAATTAACAAATTTTTCAGTCTGAATAAAAATTTGATTCAATGCAGGAATAGACCCTAATGATTTAAAAAATATGTAATTCTAGTATTGATGGTGTAAAATGAGAATTCAATTTTGAGGTTGGCTCCTGGTTCCAACATTCTAAACGAATTTTGATATCTCCTTACCTCCAAAACCAATCTTTCAAAATAAATCCTGTAGCCGTAATTTTATTTGTCTCATCTCTTTAAAGGTTTTCAAAAATTTACCAATTATGTATTGTAGAAGCAAAATTTTAAGAACAGAGTAATTTCCAAATTTGTCAAAACATTTACAATTAACATTTTCTTTTTTGTCAATAATATTTGGCAACATTCTACCAAAAAAGCACACACGAGCTATATTCCATTTTTCTTACAGAAATCTGCAATTTGCTAATATATTTCAATGTAGCTCATAGTGCTTCTATGTCAGGAATGATTTTATTTAAAAAATAAGTATTAAATTTGCAGTCTAGGTCGCATCTAGATCTACTAGATTTTACTAGATTCACTAGAACGCATCAGTACCGCTGGTGTAGATAGCGGCTAGTCGATTGGAGCGTTAAATTTGCGCGCCGCCCCAGCATAGTTTCTCGAGATAGCGCCAGTATAGACTCGTGGCGGTCTAGGCTGGAACAGTATAGCGCCATAAATTATTTCCACACGGGCAGAACGAATGGAGTTCCAAAATATACATATTTATATTAATCTACAAATGCTGTGTCTACCCCATTGGCGATGTCGTACATAATTATGTTTTTTATAGTTATGCCATTTTATATTTAACAAACTGACTTTTTAGTTCTTAAGCGTAATTTATTTTTAATACATTTTATTTACAACTAAAAAAACAATCCACAAAACGCACAGGGTATATTTACTACCATTTTTGTATTGAAAAGGACTACCGAAGTATAGTCGAAACATCTTATAATGATTTGCCAGACCTCTGAGTCATTTCAATAGAAAACTTTTGGCCAGTAGTCAGAAAAACTTTCACACTTTTTATTAACTACTACCCTGGTCGACACAAATAAAATCTATTACTATTTCTTCACTATACGTTTCATATATTTTACAAAACTATTGTATACTGTACACTCGAAGTTATGCGTATTAGAATTTGTTGCTTTGTTCTTCAAGAAATTTCTAACTTATTCTTTTAATCTCTATCACAATTAACCCAATTGACATATTTATAATTTACTTTTTGGCTTTGATAGACTTTCTTTTTTTCTTTCGTAGTCTACCAAAAAATATATCAACAGTACAAAATTAGCAAAATAATGTTCAACGTTATTGAAATTTATTTTCCCAAAACATTTTGGACATCCAATGATTTAATATTTGCAAGATTTTTACTGGAATAAAATGATAAAACTACAAATAGAAGCGCATAACCAAATTATTTTATTGAAATAGATAAGAAAGCAAATATTCAGGCAATCGCAGTGCATCATAGTCTAGAACTTTGAGTTACAAAGTTAGTGAAAATATAGTCAATAACCTTAAATATAAATAAATTTTAACCTATTTAAATGGACGGTGCCATGGTACTGGAGCAACATTCTTTCGATTATCTCAATAAACAAAACAGGTTTCTGAATAATTTTCTATAGAACAATTTTATGTTAAATCTTCTTAAGGTCTAAAATGTACAATTTTGAATCAATTTAGCGTAGTCGGCAACTAGCATAAAATGAGATACAATTAAGAAAGCAGAGCCTCTATTCAAATTCGCTCTTCTAAAGATTTGCTAAAGTCTTCAGTCCAAATAGGTAGGAAACTTCAGGATATTGAAAAAGCAATAAATTACCATGTTTGCTTGTAATAACATAAACCGTGCATATGAATCAAAGAACACTAATTGCTTTTTAAATAGGAGCAGTCTAGTGATTAATATATGAAAACAGGTTTCTGTTTTCAAGATTCAAACATCCAAACAGTATATTCGAAATATATTCGAAAATCCGAAAATTATAACTTAAAATAATAAATTGTGATTAATTTTATTTTAATTCATCATCATTTTACAAATTGTGAAACAACATATCTACCCCACTTCTATAGAGTACACCTATCTATATCTTAGAAACTAGTATCGACGAAAATTGTTCGCAATTTCTTTCCCTTGGAAACCTTATTTAAAAAAACATAAATAAAAGATATTTAACTTTCAATAATTAATTGGAATAATAAATGTATTCGCTATTATGTTATATATTGATTAATTTCGTGCTAATTGATGAAACTGCTTAACTCGAGCGTTAACATTTTGATTAAAGTTCTGTAGACGATAACTCATGTTTAATATGCACCCCTCAATTGAAAAAAATAATAAAAAATGTGTTTATTCACTGGAAACCTTTTAAAATTCTTTCAAAGTTTTAGTCTGAACTCTTTAACCAAAATATGCATTTTTAAAATCTTTTAGCGTTTCAAATTCTTTGCCAATCTCTTCACAGCTTCTACTGGAATTTACTCGAATTTTTTTTATTTTTCAATCTTACCAAATTGAAACATTTTGCTTTAAAATATTCTACTTGTTTTCAAAATTTACGAAATTTAGTTTATTTTTCAATACAAAATGTAAAAAAAATTGTCCTGGAATCCCAAAGAATTGCTTTCATTTTCTTGAAATCTTAAAAAATCACAAAAATCGAAATTTATTTATTAAAAATATAAAGTAAAAATAAGTTGATTATTTCAATGAAAATAATCTTTTGAGGCTTTTCCTTTTTTCAGTATTTAATTCATTATTAGCTGATTAATTTTGTTTAAAATATTAATCAAATATTAATTATTTTATAATAATACCATTATATTATCGATATTTCGATAAGTTTCCAAATAGCTGAAAAAATTGTAGAATCTGGTTACGGCATTTCTCTTATCATCTCTTAATCCATATTTGGATTTATTGAGGCGGATAAAATATCTTTGGAGTTGATAAAAATAGTAGATTTTGAATATAATATTTTTAAATTACTAATTGCAAAATTAGGAAAATGTAGATATCGTATTTTATTTATCATCACTTAAAAAGGACAGGGTCAATTTTTTTCAAAATCATCCAGGAAAAAGTAGGAGAAGCACTCTATTAGTCGGAAACGTATTGTATTTTGGTAGCTGGTGCAATTCAGGGAGTGAAGGACGAGGGCCGCCTAGCTAGCAAGTAAAACTCTGACCGCTGGCGCAATTCGTGTGCAACGGCCGAGCTATCCGGCTGGTTTAGTGGGCGTCCGCATGGAAAGGGCCCTTATGGCTGGTTCTACAAAAAAACTAGGGATTCACTTTTGTTGCAGGTAATTTTCTTAAAAACTTATTTTGAACTTAAGTTATGTTAAGAGGGCAGTACATGTTCAAGGACCTTTTTTCCAATAATTTTTGTTTGCATTAAGTTTTATTTGACATTCGCAATTATTTATTGTGTTGTAGGACGTAATTTTGACTAACGAAAAAATGTAATTTTTCATTAACATCCGGCCGAGATATGGGCGATCTGAAGAAGCCATTCGGAAAAACGGTCGTCATGATTTCTCAACTTCGGATCATCTGAAACAAAAAAACCTAATTGATTCTTAAAGAGTTCATAAGTGGCTATCGTATGACCTGTAATCATCAATAAATATTGATAAACAAACAAATGGTGAAAAAAATGTCTTTTTTTTCTGCGTTTTTTGCACATTTGCTGAGTCAAATTGTTATTAAATATTAATGGAAAATCATGACCGAGGGTCGTACGATAGTTAAGTCTTTTTCAAACATTAAAAAAAAATGTTAAATGAAATCGGCCTAGTAGATCGGCTGGAATTGTGGCGACCACCCCAAAAAAGTGCATTTCAAGAAAAACGCGTTTAAAGTTTAAAGTACGAAATTTAACGTGCCAATTTTGCGTTTCGACCCCTCGACGCCTTGAGAAGTAATTCGTTTTCGGCCAGTTCCGATACGCCCTGAGGTAAAAGAAGGTTTCTACCTTAATTGTAAGGGTATATGGTTAGGTATCAAGTTAGGTTTTCTCTGTATATGGAATCGAGCCCATTTTTATCGATTTTAAACATTGGACTTTTGATTATGATATAAAAAAACAGGCTGCTCTATGGGAGGCAATAATATTTTATGGATTTTTCTGCAACATTTAGTATTGCATATAATTTGTTAATATTTTATCACGTACTGCTGAGACGCGTGCTTGCTTATTTTGTGGTACTCTCTAGTATAATGGAATTTTCCTTAAGACTTATTCGTCAAGTAAACAGGAGAGAAATGAGTACTATAACATTTAACATTGGATCTAGATAGTATAAGTCGTGATATATATCATGATTAACCGCGGAACGACGATCATAGATATTTAAATTTATATATTCTTAATATTAAAGTATACATTTTATAACGATTTTCATGTTTCGTCGAAATATTGTTGAGATCAATTTGAAGAGTTTAAATACCTGTTTAAAAAATTCAAGATGTAACAGATCTAAAGGTAGTTCTTATAATCAGAAGCTCTTAGCTCATTTAAAAAATGAGAAAAATTAGTGTATGTACACTGTCTATATATTCAAATAGATGATACTAATAAAAATCGAATAGTAACGAAAATAAGATGTTAGCGGCTCGAATAAAATCCAGACAATGTTTGATATAAAAAGAATCTAATATAACATCTCGATAAAAATGGAATAACAAAATCATACTAAATTATGAACGTGAAGGTTAATTTCAATTTGTACATGAGATGAAATACCTTAATGATGGCGATAAGGAAGGACGCTGGGACAAATAGAATTTTGTCGAGAGGACGATGAAATAAAAGAGTTTTCAGAAGATCTTGAGGTTTCGTCCGGGATGATCGATTATGCCGTGGATGGTCCCAATAAAGCGGTTGATTAAATGAAATACAACAACTGGGGCTTTCGCCTACCCTGAAAGAAAACAGAAAAAATCGAAGCCCGCTTTATAGAAATACAATTTAACTTTTGTACTTTTTACACTGATTGACGACGATAACAATCTAGTCACCCAAAAACGCTATGAAAGATCACGGGTTCACACAAAAATTAACTTCAAGCACGATCGCACGCAGAGCGTCTTCTGATAATGATTCAAATCTATTCGAGTAATTGTCCCTCTCTTTCAGACACACAATTTCGAGCAATTCGTAAACCTGTCGCTAGATCGCGTTGACCGTTCACATATTTCAATCATTGGTCGAGTGATAACAAACATTTCTGGGCACCAATCAAAGTCTGATGCTTAAATTTAACAAAATAATTACTTAAGAATCGTCAGCTCTAAGACGCGAGAATACTTCAAATTGCAATATTTTCGATCATCTCAATTTTAGATTTAAATCAACTTATTCGATATTACATCTACAGAAAAGGCAAATTGAAAGATTCAGATTTATAGAGTCAACGTTATTTACATTTTTACTTAAAACAAAAATACCATCTTTCATTATAATTATAATACGATCTTATTCGTTGTAGTCCATAATGACTGACTATAACAACACGCAACCGACACAATACGTGATGAGATTTTTGCATTTTTATTCGTTAAAGTGTAATGTTATCGTCCAAATTTTAAATTGCTGCTTTTTACGGATCTTTACGTTTCGAGACTCACAGAGTCCGAAAATTATAACATTTTGCCGGTTTTTGCCTATCTGTATGTATGTCCGTAAGTATATTTTGTCATCACAGCGCAAAACTACTCATAATAGACATATAAAATGTTATATAAATTTGTTATTTACATAGTTAGAAATATGTCTTTGATATATTTTGTAGTAAAAGCTTGATGAAGATTAATTATATAAATATAATTACTATTATATCATGTTCCAAATTCTTAAAATATGAGTTCACAAACATATATAATATTGTTTGAACATAACCCTGGTATCACAGTGATCTGATAATCACATTCATATGAAGTGTAATGATTGCATTTATTTCCGTTGTCCTTCCCTACAAGTTTTAGGTTTTCCAAAATCAAATTATTAATTTTTGACTGCTGCCATTATAAGTGACAGTTTCAAATATTTATTATAAAAAAGAGCCTGAAAGGTGACAGACAATTATTTAATGTCCTTACTTCTCCATACAATTAGCGGCTGCAAATCGAGCTAAGGTGAAATTGTACTTTTGAAAGACATAACAGTGAAACTAACTGGGGCATTTACCTTGACCGATGTTTAGGTTTTTAAAAATTATTTTAAGCTTATCTGACAAACTGACAGACACGGAATTTTCTTTGCATTATTCATATAACCCTTAAATGATTGTCAGGTACAATTTTTATATTGATCAGACACTCAGAATTAGGTCAGGAAAAAGGCAGGATTAGTTCAGAAAAACCCTTTAATTCCGTCATCAGTCTCATAACTCCTTAATGAGTTCCACCTGGTAGTTATAGTTGCGTCCCACCCCTGCTACTTTCCAGAGACTGATAAGAGTAGCGTTTGTATACATTTTTTAAGTATCTAGTTGTGCAGGTGCTGAAATAATAAGAGACCATTTGACATTAATTTCACTTTATTTAAGTAGATTAGGAAAAACCGAAGTTAGGTCTTTCATGCTACCGGTACAAAGTCTCTCACGAATCAGCTTCCTCTTTTTTCTGCATATTCAAGGAGGGGCGATAAAAGCGTACTAATTTGAATTTAGACGCTTAACATTATGCGTGAACAAGTAGGAAGGAGAGGTAACCTATTATTATCAAATGTAAACTGGACCACAAATGTGCGGACCGATCCTGGAGTGTTCTAATACGCTGTTAATAAAAAGCCAAAACTTCTGCGTACATAACTGGAGAAAGGTAATAAAGAAACTGTAATAAGCCAAAATTGTATTTTTATTTGAGAAAACGCCAGGAATACCAACAGATTTAGAGTAACTGGGGTAGTAATTTCTACCCTTAGCGCACTGTTAAGATTTTCTATTCTTTGGGACTAGAAAAACAATATGCATCAAGTTAGGCCCAATCTTGTTTTTTTAGCCATAGTTGGGTTCTTCCCTGTCGATGAAAACGCACTGAAAAAGCAAAGAAAACGCACTGGTCAGTGCGTATTCAGTGCCGTTTCTTCAGCACTACCTGTACTGCTAGTTTTCTGTACCTGGGTTCCCCTTCAAGTGCCCATTTAAATTTTTAAAAGGCTATTTTGACCCAATAAATCTAGCCTGTGAGGTCTTTGAAAAGGTGTCTTAGTAGTGTATTCTATAGTGTTAGCGAAAATCGGTGTGCCTATGTCAATGCGACTGGGCTAACAAGTAGACCAGCTAAAAGGGTTTAAAAATCCAAATTTTAAATTTGTAACATCTTGAAATTAACTGCGAGAAGGTTTGAAATTCAGAATCTGCGTGTTTCAATTATTTCAGATATCTGACTTTTTCTTTTGGATGTTTAAAATTGGAGTGAATATAACGTATCTCGTAAATGGAATGAGATACGCCAGAACAGACATTTTTTAATTCAACGTCAAAGTAGTATATTAGTATATAAGTTATAATTATAAATATGTATAATGAGAAAATTCATAAATTAAACAAAAGTGTTAATAATTTGAAGAAAATTCTAAAACGGGAGATGGTTTTGGTTGCAGATAGGTACTGTTAATAACTCTGCCCGACCGGTACGTGAGGAATACAATAGGAACATTATATGGCCGTCCCATCACTTCTCAGTGCGTTTTCGGTGTTGAAAATCGGCACAAACAGCCACAGAAAAACGCATTGGTGGCCCAGTGCCGTCCGCCAGTAGGTTTTCAATGCTTTTTTATCGGCAGGGTTATTAAGATAAAAGGGCCAGAAAAAGTTCTAGTCAGGAACTGTTCCGGCCTTAGACAGCATACCCCAGATAAGCTTCCTGAAGATGACGCTGCCTTGGGTTTATTTCATGTTTGTGTTCACCCATCCCGACCAGTATCCTCGCGAAACGTTGCTGAACCTCTGTGATCAGAATTCATAGCACAATGGCAGGTTGATACTAAGAGAACCTGTAGAACAGTGCGCGTTTGCCGCTGCTATGCTGAGTTCCTACAATGCAGTACCTGGCATTACCATCTTCGGAAGTTTATAGGCACTAAATTATAGTTTAGTAAACACGCGTATCGCTGCTCGAACTAGACGTGACAGCAAATTAACATCTATTTTCATCCGAAGTATCCGAGCGTTTAACAATTATAAGCAAGTGTTTTTAATAAAAATAACATAACTGGAATTTTTATTAGATGAAGTATAAATGATAGTTTTGTTACATTCTATTTAAAATATCCTATTATAAAGAGAAGATGATTGAGTCGAACTCGGAATATATCGAAACTCGTAACGCCTTTTCCTGATTACTGATTGGCATCTCATTTTGGTTTGAATGTAGACACAGTAAGCAGGAACTTTGAAAATCGATATATTGTACAAAAATATCAATTATCTAAGTAATTATTTAACAAAAACATAATAATTTGATCGTTGTACATGTTTTTGGTGTTTTTATTGTCGTTGTACAATTTTTAAATGTTTTTATTATATTATAATAGGTCAATTGTTTATGTTACCGACACTGGAATGTACGAGTATGTTCAGGGTTGGTAAGTGACGTGCTATTCCAACGACATATATTTACTGCAGTATGGCTCCGATCCTGTATCGAAGTCGACAATCGAACGGACCTCTCTTTCTATTTTCAAACGTTAGAAAAAAAGGTCCGTTCGAATTTTGACTTTGTATATGAAATCGAACTAATTATACGGCCGTCAGAATTGGAATAGGGCATAGAAAGAGAGGGTTAATCTAGAAAGTCTACCTGTATATATCTATTTTTACCAAATTGTCAATAAGTCAAGTAATCATTTAATAAAAACATAATAATTTGATCCCGGCTGCCAGCCCAAGCCAGCTAGATAAGTTCTGAAAGAGCCTTTAAAAGAACACAGGTCAGCTTTTTTTAAAGGGCTAAGTCTTGCAGGGTTGCCAGATTGGATGACTTGACCATGATTTCTATTGGTCTATCATTTTAACGCGCTGTTCTTATTTGTTACCTCAGATCTAATAACTAATAACTAAAATAACTGCATTGCAGTTTCTTAATCTATTTTCTTTTATTAAAAGTGATATGAGATGTGCTTACATACTTTATCGTTCTTAATACTACTTATCTTGATACTAAATGATGTTACAATTATTTTATACTAAAGCAATTTATGTTTTATTCAAATAAAACCTTTCGAATGTTGTTATAACCATTATAATTATGACAAATTTTATTACAAACTTAGCATTTAGACGAGAACATAGAGACTACTATCTTAACACTTATTGACCAAATTTGTCCGTTTTTGTCCGTTTCTGTCCGTCGACTTTAAGCTCGGACAACTTTGCTAATTATGCTGGAAAAGATCTGAAAATGAATTGGCGGGTATTTTCAATTGTGCTCTTTCAGAATCTGACCCGAAAAACTCCGGCTCAAAATTCCAAATAATAAAGTTATGCACACAGAAAATTCATTTTCCATCATTAAGGGGTTGTAGGACCACCCCTAAAATAACATATTTATGAAAAATCGCTGTTTTACGGATTGTTCTGAAAAAAGTTGTTTCAGCTTTGAATACAGGTAAAAATAGGGAAAAACGTGACAAATAATAGAAAAAATATTTTCTTTTGTTATCTAAGGTTAAATTATGTTAGATAGATAAACGTTTATTTTTCGTCCAGCTGGCCTTAAAAAATTGACTTGCTTACACTTCCATTTTTTTACAGAATTTTCCTACAACTACTTCTTACAAAGTAATATCCATCCACAACTTAAAACTAATCCGCTCGCTCCTATAGCCTAATCTTCCTCGCTGCGCCTCGCCTCGCACGCATTTCGCCCTTTTGTCGCTATGCCTCGCATTACCAGTCTCTGTTTCAGCGGCTAACACCTAATACTTAACTACTATTTACAATATTTACATTTCTCTTACATCTACTTCCTCTCCTGTTTACAATCTTTCCTTCTCCATTCCTCTTCCTCTTTCCTTCTCTTCTTCTCTATTTTACGCAACACCCCCTTTGCCCATGCTACTGCCCTTTTATTCCCCTCCTTTCCACCTCTTCACATTACTCCAACCAATGCTCCAATTTTGCATCCCCCTTCCCGCACAATTCACACATTCTCTTCTCTCTAGAAAGCCAGAACCTATTATAATTCTCCATGCAACCGCACCTCATTTTCGCTAGAAGTTCTTGACTTCCTTGCTCTCCTTTCTTACACAAATATTGCGCTCGCTCCCTCGGCATAATCCACACATAGTTTCCGTTATACCTTGACTCTCTCATTCTCTCCTCTCCTTCTACCTCCTCTTTTTCCATGCCATTCTTTTGAACCAACTCATATACCTTCCTTCACTCCTCGTGCATTCTGCTAACTTCATCCATCTGCAATCTATTCGTTTTAAAATACCTTTCCCTTTCCACCTCCATCTTTGCACCACTACGTCTGTTCTCCTTTTCCCACCAACACTCACTAACCAATTTACTTCCCCCCTCTTCCAGAAATTTCTTCTCATATTTACACGCTCGATAACCTGTTAAAATCCCTAAACTCGTTCTTGCTGTCTCCCTCCTGACAATATAGTTCGACGTATTCCTTGCCAACCCCAGTATCTACTTTACATACCTCTCCTGTACCCTATTTACCTCCTCACTTACGTTTCAACCCCACACCTCTACTCCGTAAAATAAGACACTCATCACTAGCGAATCAAACAATTTCATTCTCCTTTCAAAATCATCTGCGAACAATCTCTTCCCCAGCCCCCACAACTGCCCCATCATCACATTTGCCCTTCTCACTCCTCTCTTTTATATGACCATCCACTCCCCCATTTCTTCGAAACAGGAAGCCCAGGTACACAAACTCTTTCACCTCCTGCACCGCTTTTCCCTTCCACTTCCACTCCCCTCCCCAATCTCACCAACCTTCTTTTCCGAACACCACAACCTTCGACTTGTCCGCATATTACTCTAACCTATTCTTGTCCAAGTAACGTCTCAACCTCTTCATCATCACCTTTAAAGCCTCTTCGCTCTTTGCCAACAGCACTATGTCATCTGCATATGCGAGTGACCATATCCTGACTCCTACCCTAACTCCTCCTACCACTCCTGCCGCTAGCTTACTTTCCATACCGGCGAGGTTAAATTATGTTACCGCCCCAGAAAATAGACCAAAGGAGTGAAAATCGGCAGTTTTTCAAAAGTAATATTTTCAATACCAAAAAAATTTCAAATAAACTAAGTTCTAAAAATCAATAAAAGTTGAGTTAGGTTGAAATTTTGAAAATCTGTAGAGTGTAATTCACGTAGAATTTTAATTAAATGATTTTTTGATAAACATATTCGAAAATTTTGTATGTGCTTGCGTATGGAACGTCTTTAGCAATTTCTTAAATAAAATTGTTTTCAGTTCTTACCACGTGGAGGTAGACGTTTATACAGAACCTTTTTTTTGTTATTTTATATTCTTTTTTTATTTTTTTCTTTAATTCTGAGAAAAATCCGTATACTAGCGGTTTTTCCTAAATATATTATTTTAGGGGTGGCCGTACCACCCCTTAATACTGAAAAATTATTTTTATGTGTATATAAATTTATTGATTGGACATTTTGAGCCGTAGTTTTTGTGATTTCAGCTATTGTCAAGACTTTTTTCGCATCGAAAATGCGATTAAAAAAAAACTACCTTGAAAAATCACGTTTCTTTTTTGAAATTGAAAAATGGGGTGGGGAGGGGTGGTTTTTTCAAAATTTTCGGGACAAATTCTAAAAGAGCACAATTGAAAATACCCGCTAATAAATTTTCAGATGTTTTCCATCATAATTAACGAAATTGTCCATGCTTAAAATTAACGGACAAAAACAGACAAATTAGGTCAATAAGGGTTAAGGACGATGAAATATCTAAGCATACCTCATTTGAGACTTAACTTTAATAGGACTCAAAAAGCGCAAATATTGAGGCCATGTGACCGTAGCCTACAAAAATTTCTTTTACATTTGTTTCAAACACTAATTAAGTTCAGACGAGACGCGATATCGAATTTGAAATTCTTGAAATTACATCTGAAGCAAGTTCAAACGTTTGTCTGGTCCTAAATTTTTGCAATTTTAAGAAAAAAAGGTTCTAATAATTTTTTTTTAAAATTTGTCAGCTCTATGGATCCGAACGTTGAACCATGGATTTGTCCATTATTTTATCCTTATGGCACACAAGGTTGGAATGACAGCATACCATGCGTTGATAGGCGAGGCCAAGTTTCACGATCTGCATATATTAAATATGGAATGGCAACTAGAGATAATAATATACTTTTTATGGGTGGATGATTACTTCAACAGTGGGTTGTCGATAATTATGTGAAAATCGAAACGGATAGGATGAATTACTGCAAATTGTATCAAAAAACAATTCGCGCTGATACTTATTAGGGATTAGTTGATCATTTACAACAAAGATCACATGATTTACATACAAGTGTTGGAAAAATGATCATCTTCCAATAAACATTCTAAGGATGTCCCTGTAATATGCTTCAGCACTATTAAGATGCAATGGCAATTGTAAGAAAATTCGGTAAGCCCGACTTGTTTATAACTATCACATGTAATCCAAACTAGGCTGAAGTGAAGGATAATTCATTAAATGGCCAGGCAGCATCTGATGGACTAGACATTGTTTCACGAGTTTTTCATGCAAAGAAAGATGAATTAATTAACATTATGGTAAAAACACAATTCTTCGACGAAGTACAAGCATACGTTTATGTTGTTGAGTATCAAAAACGTGGATTACATCATGTTTATTTGTTAATAACGTTAAAAAAAATTAAAATAACTACTCCTGATATTGTAGATGTAAATATATTTCGGCAGAAATTCCAAATACAGATACAGAACATGACCTTCATAATATTGTTATGAAAAACATGATTCACGGTCCTTGCTGAGATTGGTGCACCTGTTAATGAGCCTTGAATTCAGAAAAATTAAGAATTTGTATTCCTATGAATAAGCGATTTTTCCTTAGTCTTACAATTCCCCAACGGGCACAGAAAAAGTGAAAATCCTATCCGTCTAAATCGACTTAGTAAAATGTCACGGAAGCATTTATTTAACTTATTTATTATTATTAAATCTTTTTATAACTCATGAACTCGAAAAACATTCTTCTTTATATTTATTCATATGTTAATAATTTATTTAAAAGTGTTAAAAAATGCATTACAGAAATCCATTCAAATATGTGAATTAAAATAATTTTAACTCTAGAGAGGCAGACTTGAATTGATTAAAATTTCAAAACTTATATTCCACATGAAGGAGTTAAAACAATTTATTACACAAATTTTTTTAACTTCTTAGAAGGAATTAAATAAATTCAAATATGAACACTTTTGGGAAATGCAAGACATCTCTGTGAGGTGTATCTGTCAGTAGAATTACAAGGAATAAATATATTGAAAACACATTCTCTTTTGGGGAATAGGAAACTATGCGGCGGCCGCTATGGATATAGAAATGAATTAGTTTCTGAGATATCCTATTCTTATAATGACATTTTAGACAGATGAAAAAATCGCGCACTCAAAAAAATAAAATAATCTTCACTTTTACGCTGAAATATGAAAATATTAACTTTTTTCTATTCAACGCTTATTAGCGGGTAAAGATGATAAAGGTAAATGTAGTAAGCATTTTCCAAAATAGTTTCAAGACGAGGCAAGAATGGATGAAAACAGATACCCAACTTATCGTTCAACAGATATCGGTACTTACATATCATCGCCAAAATGGAGGCACGACTGACAATCAATTTGTAGTACCTTACAATGTTAGATTATTAAAGTTCTTTCACTCGCATATTAATGTGGAAGTAGTTTCTAGCATAAAGTCAGTCAAATATTTATACAAATATACCTACAAGGACATGATGCTGCTTCCGTCGTAGTTACTGATGCCAATAACAGCGAAAATTTTATTCAGCATGATGAAATAAAAAATTTCATAGATACTCGAATACGTGAGTCCTGTTGAAGCATGTGATCGTATATACGGTAGATCGTTGCAAAATAAAAGTCATGCTGTTATTAGGTTGTCAGTACATTTGTCTAATCAGCAAAGTGTTACTACTGACGATGCTGAAAGTGAACATGCTATAAGAAACGCATTAGAAAAAGAAACTATGCTAATAAATTATTTTGATTTAAATGGACGTGATACTGATGCCAAACGATATACGTATTCTGAAATTCCACCTCACTAAGTATTTTATAAACATAGTGGATCAAAATGATCAATTTGGTAAAAACGAAAAACAAAATTTAACATTATTGGACGGATGTACTCTGTTAGTCCGACTACTATAGAACTATTTTATCTGAGACTATTACTGATAACAATCGAAGGGGCTATACGTTTCCAAGATCGCAGAACTGTTAATAAATAACTATGATACTTTTCAAAGAACATGTTTAGCATTAGGTCTTATCGAAGATGATACAGAGTGGGATCGTGCTATGGCAGAAGGAGGAGTTTGGATGATGCCCCAACAATTAAGACGTTTATTTGTTCGTATCTTAATATACTGTCAACCTATGAATCCTGAGGAACTATAGGAAAAATTTAAATATGCTATGTCAAAAGATTTTCAGATAAACTATAATTTACATGAAGCATACGAAAGATCCGATAATATCAACTTTTCAAAGATACCATAAATAACTAAATTTCGGAACGATATTGAGATTCACAATGACGAAGTATCGCTTACTCAACATGAATAACTCGGTCAGACTCAGTACTACAAATTAAATGGAAGATAAAAAGATATTGTAGACACAATCCTTAATCTTGCTTTGTCGAACAAAGAAAGGCCTTTTACATCATGTTTTTATATTGATGGTCCTGGTGGCTCAGGAAAGACATGCATTTATACAACTACTTATCATTTGTTAAAAGGCAAGGGGAAAAATATATATACGACAGAATTTGCAGGTATTGCAGCAATATTACTTTCAAAAGGAAAAACTGTACATAAAAGTTTCGGTATGCCAGTTCCTTTATTTTTAGATTCCGTCTCCCGTATACCAACTCAATCTAAAGATGCTCAATACTTACGAGAAGTAGATATTTTTATATAGGACGAAGCTCTAATGGCGTCAAGGTATGCTTTCGAATTAACAGATCGAACATTACATCACTACATGAATGTTGATTTACAACTGGGTGGAAAAATTATAATTCTTGGCAGAGATTTTAGGCAATTAATGCCTGTGAAAACTCATGCTACTCACAGCGAATTAGTAAATTTATACATTATATTCAGTTTACTTTAAAAACCTGTATCTGTATTTTCACTAACAGAAAATATAAGTACTTTACCACTAGAAACATAATTCGTAAAGTATTTATTGTCTGTGGAGATGGTATTTTAATTTGGCAATCAGAATTACTTAATAGCCCCAGAAAAATGTATAGCTACTAGAACTGATGATATAGTACTGATAATGTTTAGAAATAAACTTATTAAGGATCGAAGATGTGGAGATCTTGCAAAGACAGCTATATTATCAGCACGAAATGTTGATGTTGAATAAATAAATTACAGAGTTGTGGAGCTATTGGGCAAAACCAGAGAACGAATTTAAACAATTGCAGATAGTTTTAAAAATTGTGATAATAGAGACATAAATGATACAATACTCCCAGAATACTTAAACACATTGAATCCACCGACCTTCCTCCTCATGAATTACGATTAAGAAAAAATTGTATTGTTATGCAGATTCGTAACATTTCTATTAACGAAGGTCTATGTAGTGGTACACGTTTGAAAATAATCGAACTTGCAAATAATCTTCTACGATGTCTTATTTTAGGTCCATTAAGCTAGTACCTCCACAATTGAATTTTGGGATTTTTCATGGCTCAGAATTTTGGGCTTTTTTTGAGCGTCAATTAAAATTTTTGGGCTCCTTTACTTTTTTCAAAAAATCAATTTTGTTGTGGAGGTGCCAGCTTACATTCACCCAGCACCTCAACTTCTTAAAATCATTAAATAATAATAATTAAATTACACCAGAATTTTGGCCCCTTTGTAACACGTAGATATGAAATTCTCATAAAATAACTTTTTTTTAATTTTACAGCTTGAATAGAGTCTCTGAGTCTCTGAACCCCTCTCTGACACATAGATATAATTTTGTCAAAAAATAACTATTTTTATAATTTTACAATGTCAATAGAGTCTCTGATTTTTGAGCTCCTCGAAAATACCCGCTACGATTTTTGGGCTCCAACCCTTAACGTCAATAATCAACAACTCTCTACCACGTAGATATGACTTTGTCAAAAAATAACCTTCTTGAGAATTTTAATTTGTCAATAGAGTCTCTGATTTTTGGGCTCTTCGAAAATACCCACTACGATTTTTGGGCTTCAACCCTTAACGTAAAAAATCAACCCCTCTCTATCACGTAGATACAACTTTGTCAAAAAATAACTTTTTTTCAGAATTTTACAATGAAAATAGAGTCTCTGATTTTGGGGCTCCTCGAAAATACCCGCTACGATTTTTGGGATCCAACGCTGAACGTCAATAATCAATCCCTCTCTACCGCGTAAATTACTGTATCCGATAATGCAGTGTATTATTTTATTTATTACTGGTTATTCATATTTCAATAGTGTCCTATATTACAATGTTCGTATGTGTTACAGCAACCTGATAAATAACAAGTACCATTTTTTGAAATTATTGTTGACATTTAATTACAAAATTAGAATTTTTTAAACAATAAAACTTTGCCAATCGTATGAAACTTGGATAGATATATCCACAATACAGAAATACATTACCAATAAAAAAATCTGCCCGCCGCGCGGGTACATCCTAATGCGGCGCTGTGCACGTGGTTCGCAATTTCAGTTCATTCATTTTTTTCGCATCTTAAATAGGTTGACCACAAAAGGGAATTTGTTATTTTTGATAATTTTTTGTACGATCTAAATTTGAATTTTCAACTTTTCGACAACATTGAAAAAGTTGTTATGATCATTTCTTAGAGCTTTCAAAAATGAACGTTTTTCTTCTCCTGACTTTTTTTCATATCATGCGTTTTTCGGCTTAAAATGTTCATTTTAGTTGGTTTTTTTGGATTTTGAAAATTCTATAATTGTGATAATTTTATTTTTATCGAAAAAAAGTCATAGTAATAAATTGTTCGAATTTCCGAGTATTATAAAAAACTTTTTGAATTTTCATTCAAAACAGCTGGTTTGCTAACTTTTTCATTCTTTTTAGACCTTAAAAAAATCTGCAAAAGCAGAATCCAATTTGATCAATCTTTCGAAAGTTATCGTGCCTGCAGAATACATACTACAGACAGAGAGAAACCTTCGTAAAAATAATTTTTTCCGACTCAGGGGGCCTCAAAAAGTGGAGATTGGAGAAAAACCGACAAAGTGAAATGTTACATAAAACCATTACCTTCTTATTAGGATGAGAATATGAAAATAAAAATTTTCATATGCTGTTTTTTTAAAAAGTTGACTGCTTTGGGTATTTTCTAAGAGCCCAAAAATCAGAGACTCTATTAACAAATTAAAATTCTTAAGAAAGTTATTTTTTTACAAAGTCGTATCTACTTGGTATAGAGGGGTTGATTATTCACGTTAAGGGTTGGAGCCCAAAAATCGTAGCGTGTATTTTCGAGGAGCTCAAAAATCCGAGACTCTATTGACATTGTAAAATTCTAAAAAAAGTTATTTTTTGACAAAGTTGTATCTGAGTTGCAGAGAGGGGTTCATTTTTGACGTTAAGGGTTGAAGCCGAAGAACCGTAGCGGATATTTTCGAGGAGCATAAAAATCAGAGATTCTATTGACATTATAAAATTCTAAAAAAGTTTGTTTTTGACAAAGTTGTATCTACGTGGCAGAGAGGGGTTCATTTTTTACGTTAAGGGTTGAAGCCGAAAAATCGTCTCAGGTATTTTCGAGGAGCCCAAAAATAAGAGACTCTATTGACATTGTGAAATTCTAAAAAAAGTGATTTTTGGGCAAACTCGTATGTACGGTGTGGAGAGGGGTTGATTTCTTACGTTAAGGGTTGAAGCCGAAAAACCGAAGTATTTATTTTCTAGGAGCCCAAAAATCAGAGACTCTATTTAAGCTGTAAAATTAAAAACAGTTATTTTTTGAAAATTTCTTATCTACGTGTTTCAAAGGGTTCAATTGTTTACTATAAGGGTTGGAGCCCAAAAATCGAAGTGGGTGTTTTCTGGGAGCCCAAAAAAGCCCAAAAATTTCTCGTAATTAAATTACTGAAAATTTTCAATTTTTTAAAGGGGGTTGATTTTCGAAGTTAAGGCTTGGTTTTGGGGAAATTTTTTTTGCGGATTTCAAGAGCCCAAAAAAAACCCAAAATTCTGGTGTAATTAAATTTTTATTATTTAGTGATTTTAAGAAGTGGAGGTGCTGGGTTATTGTAAGCTGGCACCTCCACAAGAAAATTGATTTTTTGAATAAAGTAAAGGAGCCCAAAAATTCTAATTAACGCCCAAAAAAGCCCGAAAAAGCCCAAAATTCTGAGCTATGAAAAATCCCAAAATTCGATTGTGGAGGTGCTAGCTTAATGGACCTTCTTATTTTAACAGGTGATAAGGCAGGGGACATTGTCTTTATACAGCGTATTACATTGTATTGTGAAGAACAAACTTTCGATTCTATCGGTTAGATCTTCGTAAAGATGTATTTAATCATGGACAATTGTATGTGGCATTTTCCCGAGTTTGATCTTCGCATTCACTAAAAATTTTCCTAAGAGAGTAGTGGAAAAATAATATTATAAAGAATTATCTGTATACAGAAATATTCAAATAATTGTGTATTTTTAAATAATTACAAATAATATTTAAAACAAATTAAGTTTCATTATAAATTGGATATTGCAAAATCAACAAAAACAAATTCATATATTCTTGGCCAAAAATATAGGATAAACTTGAACTAAATAAATCTTATAGTAAAGAAATACGTAAAATATCATATAATACTTTCAAAAAAAAGTAAACGCGCGCGCGACGTCGCGTGTTCGGTCTCGTATACTAAATAGGGTGTCAATATAACCAACCAATTTTAACTAAATTGTTTGTTCACTTCTCACAATAACGTTATATTGTTTAAAATTAAGATAATGTTATTCTTAATAAATGTAAAATATAAATGAAGCAGTTAAATTTGTATTGTGTAAGTGAAAGCTAGTGGAAAATAATGAATTGTCATAGTAGAGTGAAAATGTTCAACATACAGATTTTGTAGGATAAACATATGTGACCAGGACAGCCCAGTGGGCACAAACGTTAAAGAACATCTTTAGAACGGCTTAAAAACGTCCTAAATCAGTCCATAAAACGTTCCATAAACATACAATGTTCCAGAGATGTTTTAAAGACGAAATTCGAACATACAACGATTTTAGAACATTATTTGGTCTGTCTTAGGACAGTTTTTAAAACGTTCAGATAACGTCTTTTGACTTGTACGTCCAAGAAATGTTTTTAGGATGTTCCAGTTACGTTCTGAAATGTTGTGCCCACCGGGGGTTTAAAGGGACCGATCTGCATTATTTATTTTACAAATGCACTTCATAAAAGAACAACTCACAACAGCGTCAGTATCGAGTTGTTAACTTTAACAGCCGTTTTCTCCAAAACTGGTTTTCGGAAGAAAACCAGTTTTTTAGTTTCTTTAACTGTCCCGGTCATACATGTGCAAAAAAACAAACAATTGGCAAGCAAAACAATATAGTCATATAAATATATGTATTTTAATATAATTTTGTTATTTAAAAATCGTTTTTCACATATATTTATACCATAGCGGAATATTAAACGTACCGGGGTACAGAGAGGGTATAGAGTAGACGCACGGTGGAAGAAGAGTACTCCCGTTGGCATCTATCTGGTCACAAATTGTAGATATAGCCCGGATATAAAGCGTTACAGAACTAGTCTGCTCCTTTATACTTTTTCTGATCAGCTCCTGATCAGAAATTGATAAAACTATCCAGGGCCCTTCAAAATTTCAAATGTATTTTGTACATGGTCAACTCTGGTTCCAGAGTGTAAACTTAGGGATAGAAAATGTACAGGCTAAACCGTTGTTTCTTGATTGTTTACTTAACGAAACATGCCATTAACAGCATGCCTCAGACTATCCCATTGTGAAAATATTAAAAATTCTGCAAGCGTGAAACGTTTAAGACATTTTATCACGTGGAAATTTGGAGAAAAAACTGATCATAATTTTTACATTTTGTGATCTAAATAAAAATAAAGATTGTAGGGTCTGGTAAATAGCTAGTTTATTTGTTTTGTCATTTGCCGGTGACGGCCGGGCGGAACTTATGAGCTCCCATTTTACTGCCTTAATGCATGCAATCAAGCCTGGCTCATCTCAAAAAGGAGATATCTAAAGATGTCTTCACTTAATCTTTAATATGACTTGACGGGGCGGGGGGGGGGGGGCATTCAAGTGGGAACTAATCAAAATAATATTTACTCAAGCAATTGCTGAGGAGGAGCCATGTGAGGAAATAGTTGATTTTTTCTGATATGAAACTTACGTGATATATAGTATTATATATTTGTTACGGCTAAAGACCGATACATGATAATGCTAGGTTTAGCCGGTTGGTAAACGGCTGGATAAAGCTGACAAAAATAACGAATTGCGGGCTTTAGCCGGCTAATACTAGCATCAGCCAAACACAGGTGGATAAAGTTGAATTTTGTTCTGTCTATTGCAAAATGGACAAAATTCGTCCATTACATGGACAAAAAGCAGTATAACACTTATTTAAAAGATATTAAAAGTATGAAAGATGCCAAAAGTTCGACAACGATACAGTGTCGGCGATTACAGCGATTTGATGTTTTGATTGTTGGAGGTGTAGAATAATGAATTGTTCCTTTGAATGAAGGTAATTGTTTAAGCACATAAAAAAAGTTCAAAGTCTGTTTAAAATGTATAATATTTCATTAAATTATATCGAATTTCATAATTACAGGTGAAACAAATATCAAGTATTATGTTAAAAATGACGAAATGTTATATATCCTATATGATACTTACATTTCTTTAGGACATGGTGGTAAACATCGAATGATCTCTGAATTAAGTATTAAGTCCATATGCAGTCAAGTGCAGATGGACCATACAAATTTATTATGGTGTAACAAGACCATCTAACAAAATTTATGAAATCACGACCATTGACTTCTAAAAGAACAGCAGACTTTACTTTACATTTTTTTACTTTTTTAAATTAACATTATATTGTAAAAATATATACCTAATATTAGCCAGATTTCGAACTTTAGCCTTAGCATATTTATTATATAGTAATTTGTCCTGGGAGAATAGAATCATGCCTTGCCATTTCGTACAGAAGGAGGAGTGAAATTGGATTTCTAGGGCCCGAAAATATCCGCGAAGAGAATAAAAAGTATGCTTCAGGTGGTCATTGTGCATTTTGTTGTCATGCTTTGTCAATGTCTGGTGCCCACGTACGTTTAGAACTAGGTCGCTACTTCTCTTCGTACTAAAACACACTTCCGCATGCCACATCGTGACTTGCCGTTGTATTTCGTATCGAAAAAGCAGTAAGGCTAACGTTGACCGTCATTATATTTTTCTGGTTGGTTCTAGTGAAACGATGATGACTTTTTAACATTTTATACACCGAAAAGGTTTTGAGTTGTAGAATGAGATCCCTGCACTTTAAGTAAATACGTGGACCACTAGAACAAATAATTTTTGCAGCTGCTTCATTGTTTCACGAAGCTTCGGGGGAAATTTTGTTTATACATATTCTTATATTATGTCAAAAAAAATAATTCCAGGCAGAGGGAACCACCCTACAGTAGATAGGACAAAAATTTACAGCATTTACTTGCATCAGCTTGAAAAAAATAAAGAAAGATTTTCATATTTGTATGGAATGTGAAGAGCTTCTAATGTGTCCCCTAAGGGTTTACATTTTTCTTACACCTTCTCTAATTCCTTTACACACCCTCCACACACTTACTTCGTGGTGGAAGGGGGACCTACAGTTTAAGGTGGGTTCCGAACCACCAAGAGCAACAGCCTTAAGTACTAAGAGAAAACCTTTTTCTCTAGAGGTATTGGTCCCACGACTCTCCGGAGATGAACAACTCTCTTGCTAGGCTAGTGTTCACCGCATGGTCCACCGAGACTCTTCCAGAGTGCGAGGCGGGAATCGAACCCGCAAGCCGAAGGAGTGGGTCCATAGACTACGCTTTAGCTCCCACGACCATCGTTCCACTTCTTTTTATATTTGTATTAAGTTTACATAATCAATTGACTACTTTTATAGAAAAAAATATCACAAAATTAGTGAATTCGCTGTATTAAACATTTTGATTAGACTTTGTCAAGTGTACCATTTTGACACTTTATCAATTAATAGATAATCGATTCTCGTATATTGCTCCTGCAATGTTAGACAAATCTGTACTAGATTTAGTATACATGTAATGGAAGCAATAATGCACAACTTTAAACTAAATTTTTAATGCCAGCGTACAGTAAATTTAGTACATTCAGATACGGTTAGAAAAATCTGTATTAATCCCGAGTCAAAGTTTCGTCGTCACTTTCAACTTCTTTCACTTTTATCAATGAAGGTGAATGAAGATGAAATGAAGTTAAAGTCTCAATATCAGCTAATGTATTTTCGTCTTCATTTCGACTTCAATAGTTGTAGTTATTACTGTTTTTACAAGTTTTGCAACCGAAATGAAGGTGAAACGATATTGTGGTCTCATCTTCATTTCAGCGTGTTTCGCAATCATTAAGGAGGAGAAACCTTTTGCTGCGATATTTGCTAAAAATCGGACTAGATTTTACTTTTTTTTTAGTTTTCATTGGAGTGACATAAATGTACTTTTGTAATGTTAACAACTTCGATTAGTAACTAGTAAAGCAGCAAATAATGTATTATAGCAACTTACTAATTTCGGTAAAAGAAAATTCTACATTTCTTGCATTAATATTTGCAGAAGATTGAAATATTTGCAAAGGACTATAGTGACGTTGAGAGAGACCGGTGCATTAATTTAGTAAGCGACTTTCTTAAAAATTGGTGCAGTCAGATTAGCAGAAAAGAAAAACCTAACTTGCGCCGCGTCGCGTTGAAGGTTAGAACACACGTATCCTTGTCACAAGCATACGACGGAAATTCAGACTTCTTATGGGATTTCGAACTGTTTCGAACTATTATATTTATTTAAATTATATTGTACAGTACACATGATTACAGTTTATATATTATTATATACATTCTGCAACATTATATTACAAGCTGAAACAGAAAAATGCGATTAAAATATAAAGCTGGTGGGAATCGAACACGGGTCTCCGGCGCGGCAGCACGGGGATATTACATCCTGCTAAACTAGATAATGAAATACAGACATTTATCGCCCCTATGAAGTAAATCGAAGTTTCGTCGTCAGTTTCAACTTCTTAAAGCGTAAGCGTTATTCAATGCAAGGTGAAACTATTGAAAACCGTAGTTTCGACTTCTTTCACTTTTAATGCCGCAAACTGACAAAGTTGATCTTATTGATTTAATCTTGATTTTAACTTCAAATCATGTTATCTCATTTCATCTTCTCTTTCAACTAGCTGTTTTCTAATTCTTTTTAATATATTTATGTTTTTATTTTAAAAATTTTCAAACACAATACTTAAAAATTTAGAAAAGTATGAATATTCTCACGATTGCAGTACTTTTATACAAGTATTGTCTTAACACATTAACTTTAGGTGACAATAAAAGGTTTAGAACTTAATCCACACACACACGCGCGTGGGTGCTCTTTTCATTTTGTCACATTAAAATATATTAAGAAACACCCATCCAAATTCTTCATTACAAAATAATTATACTTTTATGGAACATTTTTTTCAGTTCGCGCAACCGAAAGTTAGGTCACCGGGGGTGGAATGTAGGTGCGGCTTCCGCATTCCAAATTCTGTACCAGGTATTATTCAAAAATAAATTAAAAATTTCGAGGAAATTAACTTGAAGTCTTCTTATTTCTTTTTGTTTTGTTAAATAATAAATAAGAATCTTCGTTTTACTTTCGTTTGAAACTGCATACCTTGACCAGTCAATAATGTCATTTTTTGCAAATGCATCGCCGTCTGGTGTGAATCAAAAACATTTTTTCAAATAAAATATTACTTATTTTTTAATGAAGAATCTAAATCTGCAATAAAAAACGTTGATTTCAATTTTAAGTTCTAAAGTTATCCCCTCCCCTACCGCCCCGAGATGTTGGGGTAAGGGATAAACTGTTGCGGATTTGAATCACCCACTTCGAAATACAAAGTTCTCGTCATGGACATTTTTTGTTGTTATGCATATTTCTTAAGATATTTTAATGCCACAAGATGAAAAGAACACCCTGTTTTCACACACACGCCCATATATATATATATATATATAGGGTGGACACGCTGGGGCTTACATACATGGCCAGTTGAATGCTACCCGAATTGCACAATAGCAGGTGAAAAGCCATTATACAGGGGTATTTTCATATTTCGCGCCTTTAAAGTTGCATTCGGATCGGCCATTCGGCCAAATCCGTGCATCTTCGGATCAAGTTTATGAGAGTTTCCATGGTTGCGTTTGAAACTTTAAGCGATTATATTCAGATCTTCGCCCACTGAAAGCGCAGAATATTATTACTATTTTATAGTATTTGTCACTGAGCAGCTATTCTATAATGGTATTAGCAAAGACAAAAAATTACGTTTACTTCTCAGTTCACATGTCTCACTCCATTATTAATTAAACACTTTTATTATTTGTAATTATTATATAACGTAACCTATATTGTTTTGACACTTGTATCCGTTTGAAGTTTCGAACGCAACCATGGAAACTATCATAAACTTGATCTGAAGAAATATGAAAATACCCCTGTATAATGGCTTCTGCCCTGCTGTTATGCAATTCGGGTAGCATTCAACTCGCCATGTATGTAAGCCCCAGCGTGTCCACCCTG
>NC_046658.1:35321941-35346263 GCF_010883055.1 Belonocnema kinseyi
GAATTCTAAGCCTTTCACTGTCACCTAAAGCTAATATGTCAGGTCAATACTTGTATAAAAGTACTGCAATCATGAGAATATATAGTATATACTTTTCTAAAGTGTTAAGTAATGTATTTGAAAATTTGAACAATAAAAACATGAATATATAAAAATAGCATAAAAAAGCTAGAAACAGACAGATGAAAAACAAATTTTTTTAAAAGGGTGCAAAGAATGATTTGTGAGATGAAATAATTCATTGACTGTCTACATACCTGAAATCAAAATGAGAAGTCTGCGCTTAAAAAAGTACATTCAGCTTTCTAATTTGTCTATACTCCACTTTAGCCCTTTTCTCGGGTGGGTCAAGAGTGTATTGAAAATTAAATTTATTACAATTGAGTAACTCTTCTGAAAACAATCATCACATTGATAGAGAAGATGAAATGGGACAACATGGTTTGAAGATAAAATTAAGGTTAAATCAGTAAGATCAACTTTGTCAGTTTACGGAGTTGAAGGTGAAAGAAGTCGAAACTACGGTTTTTAATATTTTCACCTTACATTGAATAACGCTTACGTTTAAAGAAGTTGAAACTGACGACGAAACTTCAACTCGGGTATAAATACAGAAAAAAAGGGATCGTTAGAAGAAGAATTCTCTAAACCAGTAGCTCTAACTATTTTAAATTGAATTACATCTTTTCGTTTCTGAATTTTGTTAAATTTACTATTTTTCTTTTTGTTGAGTTAAAATGACTTTTAAAAAGAGTAGGATGAACGATTTCTAATAGGATGCCCTGCACCACTTAGTAACCGTGGAACTCCGCGAGAGAAATAGAGTTACTATTTGGTGTAGTAAACTTTACTTCTGTGAAGAGTAACTTTGCTGACTTCGCATTGCAACGCATATACGTATATATACATATCCATTGCACGCATTTTACACACCATTTGTAAATAGATTAGCTTGAAACTTTCGAACAACAAAAATGGTGTAAAGATTCGATGGATTTGAAAAGAAAAAAAATCATGTTATGTATGATTAATGCACTTAATTTACGATTATTATTACGCAATTGCAAGCACAGATACTTATATGCATGCCCTACCTAACTACCTATAAATCTGTCCTAAAACCTAAACTTAGCGCACGCCTTAGTCAAGGGTTTATTCAGCTTTCTCTTGGAAGAACGTGGCCAGCTAAGAAATATATCACAGTAAACCCCAGAAATAAATTTTATCTTTCAAAAAGATAAAAACGTTGCATCACGTTTATCTAACGAAAGATCAAATTTATCTGAAAAACGATAAAATTTATCTGAAAAAAAGATAAAGTTTATCTGACTAAATATTTTTTTGACATAGGTTATATGTCAGACGGCTGCGTCTATTTTCACAGAAAAAATGTCCTTTACAAATTGAAAAATCCACGCGGTATTCAATTTTAAATATTTTCACTTTATTTTACTAATTTTAAAGCCAAAAATCACTCACCTACACTTACTGAATACATAGTCTGCACTTTGGTTACTTTATACCAAATAGTAGTTGTTTACAATTTTTTAAGTCTACATCATGGTCGATAGAAAACTCAAGATTTGTTCAACAAAAGTAAGGGACTGAAGTTGGCTGAGTGTTCTTGCTCATTTATGAAGGATATTTTTTCTGTTAAAATAGACGCAGCCGTCTGACATATTACCTATGTCAAAAAAATATTTACATCAGATAAACTTGATCTTTTTTCAGATAAATTTGATCTTTTTTTCAGATAAATTTTATCTTTCGTTAGATAAACGTGATGCAACGTTTTTATCTTTTTGAAAGATAAAATTTATTCCTGGGGTTTACTGTGATGTGTCGTGCTCAGTTTTATCAGAAATTTGTTACACATATTACATACTAATAGGTAGGTTTAAAAAATTGCAAATAAATTTTTTCTAAATTATCTTTCCAGGAGGTATCTAATTGTTTTGTAACGAATTTGGAAAAAATATTTTGCTCATAAGTATTAACTCACACAGTTTATATGTTTATATGTTACACAGTTTATATGCCACTGAACATATTTACTTGCCATTTTAGATAGTAAGGCTGACAATGTTGCGTAGTGCTTATTGAAATGCGAAAAAGGAGATCGAACTCACATGCAAAAGTCAAACTTACCATTCTTTGCTTACTATTTAAATTAGTTATTCATACATCTTATATGTTCAACTTTGCTATTTCAAATAGATAGTGAAGCTGCTTGTTCTAGTTATTCTTCGTTTTACGATTTGAAGTAGTAATGCTGACTTTAGGTTTTGTATATTTTGAGTTCACTATCTCATTCAGTTACAAAAACCCATTTAAATTGTTTCTTGTAAAATGTGAACATGTAAACTTCAAGTTGACAAAATGCATGAAAGTGAATCTAACTATCTACTTTTTCCCGTGAATTAAAAATCTGTTTTCATTTCTTTAAATCTTGTAGTAATTTAATTTGTGTACAGTTGATTGTAGGTTCAGTCTGTTGTTTATTTGCATAATTAAACATTTCGACTTAATATCCACTTTCATTTTTGGATAACGGAAAAAAGGTAGTATGTTTTATTATTAGGAATCGAAAATGACTGTTAAAATTATTTGATTTTGTGTAAAATGAAATTATCTGATTGATTATCATGAATGTAAATAATATTTAATATACACGCAGTTAATGAGGATTTCATATGCTTAATATATTAATTTTAATGTAAATTAGTATCTTAAATTTAATACTACTTTTAATAGTGTGATGAATTTAGTATAAGCGTATTCTAAATTCAGTACGATTATACTCAATTTACTGTACGCTGGTATACTAAATTTAATTTCATGTTGTACATTATTGCTTTTATCACATGTGTAATAAATTTAGTACAGATTTTTTTTAAAGTTTGGACATGGCAGAAGACACCATTTTTGATACTATTGAATTGATGGGAACTATAAGGGCAGATTGGACAATATAAAAATCCAAAAAAGTGAATTTTGAGTGTGTTAGCCACTTACAGTTCCCGACCATTCAATTTTAATTAATCATAGTATGCTCTCAATTAAAATCAGTTTTTTGAGTGAATAATGGTTGAAACTATACTAGGCTTTCTACTCACTACACACTCTTTTTTTAGAATTATTATTTATAAAGTGTTAAATTTAAAAACTTCACGGATCAAAATAAGCCAACAGACACAAGGTCTAATTCAAAACACCTGCTAGACCATTGCAGAGCTGTCAATTTTGACAAGGACATTTTTCGCAATATTTCGATTAATTACTGTTGGTTATCTACTGTTGAAAAATGTATTGTAAAATAAAAGGTCTCAAACAATTACAAATTATAACGAAAGAACGCCCTGTGTCAATAATATTTCAATGAAACTTCGTCAGAAAATATAGTATTTTTTTGAAATGCGATACTATATAGAATATTTAACATTTTTGGCCAGTTTTTTAAAACCAATTAAGATGATCTACTGTAAATCATTACCTACGTAAAATAAAAATTTTTTAAATGTGGTATTTCCGATTGCATCCATACTAAACCGTACAGCAAGTCCAAGGCCCAAGTCAGGAGTGGGATAGCAGAGATTGACTCCCCAATTCTGGATCCATATACAAAATATACATGCCGTGAAACTCTTTAATATCCCTCCCTTCTATAGCCCTTCTAAAATTGACGCCGCGCCGCAGGTAGGTGTATCAGGAGCTGCGTGGGGTGCGCGGTATATGCGGCTGTCACTCAGGCGAGTACTCAGACGTGAACAAAGAATAACAGAGCTGGCTATAATGAGTTAGTTCCCACCCACCGCCAGCCCCAAAATCGGCGCTATAAAAGAGTTGTACTGTATAATTTTCTGAGTATGCGCGAGTGTGCCACTGCGAATCCCAAAATATTTTAATCCCCCCCCCCCTCCAATTTCTTCAGACTGGTCGTCAGCAGGTCTCAGAGATATCACAAAGTGGTCAGGTATTGAAATGTATTATTTTTTGATGAAAAAAAAGGATACAACTCATATTGCCGTGTCGATAATAAAAAAAAAAACAGATCACTGAAAAAAGTTTGAGAATAATGACAAAAGTTTTCTTTGCATTTTTTGACCTAGAAAAAGCGTTTGACAAGGTAGATAGAAGTAAACTTTCGGAAGTCCTGATAGAGTACGGAGTCAATCGATGTCTCCTACAAGCAATAAGAACAATATATGCTGGTAGCAAAGCGAGTGTAAGGGTAAATGTGAAATTGAGTGATTCTTTCGATATTATGCAAGGTATCAGGCAAGAATGCGTTGTCTTCATGGCTTTTATATTGTTCACGGACAAGTGTTTAAGAATGGCCCTTTTCGACGCAGAAGGTGTGGATCTCGAAACAGTAAGGGTACGTGTGTTAGCGTTCGCAAATGAGGAGGTTGTTATGGTAGATTCACTTGAAGCTTGCAAAGAATTTTGAGCCAACTGAATACAGGCATGAAAAACATGGGTCTTAAAATTAACTTAAATAAAACAAAAATTATGGTGTTTAAATGAAAGGGTGAGAAAACAATGTGCAATATTGTCTTAATTGATGAGAGAATAGAATAAGTTGATAAGTACGTATATCTTGGTAATCTATTCACTAATGACGAACAAATTAATGAGGAGTTAAGACAGGCGTATAAACGAGAGTAAGAACGTTGTCGGCAGAGTAGGACCCATTTTAAGAAGTAAAAATGTACTAAGTAAAGTTAAAAGGGCAATGCATGATTCTATATTTATACGGACTGTGCTGTATGGTAGCCAGACCTGAACCTACCAAAAGAAGGAGAGTAGAGGAGACACAAGTTGACATATGTGAAAGAAATTCTTTGCGATGGTTTGGGCATGTGGAGAGAATGTGAGAGATGAACAACTAAAGAAACAAGTTTATAAGGGTAAAGAAAATGGCATTGTGCCCAGAGGAAGACCACAGAAGAAATGGTTATAATGTGTGGTGATAAATAGTTTATAATAAATGCACGAGGAAGAGTGTTATTGGTGTTAATGACGCCTAAGACCTTCGATACTAACGGGCGGCGTGAACGTGTTATTTAAATAAATAACACGGAAATTCTAGATGAATATAAAAATGTATGCCTCCTCTTGCACATTACAGCTTTCCTCACCGAGTGAATCATGCTTACCCCGAAAGGAAAATAGCTTTATGGTGTAATAATAATAATATACATGCAGCAAAATGATACGCAGTTGCGGCTTAGCTCAGAATAAAATTGAATGCAAAATGAGGAACAAATACTAAAATAATTATAGAACTCCTGAAAATAAAATCAAGAATTCATCAAGAAAAAGAAAAAAATTCTAAGGGTGCTGAAAACTGCTACGTCGTTATCGAACGTTCGTTTTCCAAACAATCCCCTGCCATTTTGTATTCGCCATTTTTTTCCAACCCAATATCGGATTCATAATCAGCGAACCCGAAATTAGTGAGAATCCTCCGCCATTTTGTTTTTTCAAAAACCAATATCAGATTCGTAGTCCGCGAACGCGAAAACTTCTAAGTGATCCTTTTTTTAATGAAAAAATTAAAATTTGTGAGAATACTCTGCCATTTTGTAACCATCATTTTGTTTGTTCAAAAACCAATATCAGATTCATAATAAGCAACCCCAAAAACACCCGAGTAAGAAAATTCATCCCAAAATGATGACGTTGATTAATTATGGCCAGCTTTTTGGGGATTTTGACCATTGTGCGTCGCACTCCAGCAAGGGAGCGGGCTGAGCGCCCATATTTTGATGAAATTCAAGGAATTCAAGGAATGAATGGATTGAAGGAATTCGTGGAATTAAAGGAGTTCGCGGAATCGAAGGTATTTGTGGAAAGCAGGGAATTCGTGGAATGCAAGGAATTCACAGAATGCATGGAATTCACGAAATTTAATGAAGTAAAGGAACTCATGGAATCCCTTCAAATCGTGAAATTGCATGGATTCCTTAAATTTCATGAATTCCTTAAATTCCGTGAGTTCCTTGAATTTTATGAATTGCTCAAATTCCGTGAATTCCTTAAATTCCTTAAATTCCGTGAATCCTTGTATTCCATGAATTAATTCCACATAAAAATTTTTTCAAAGTTTGACTTCTACTGAGCGTCTCGAGACAATTTTTTTCAATTTGTGAAGGGTTTTTATTAAATTTATCTTTATGCCGTCAGTTTATTTGATAATATATTTTGCCCTGTATCCGGCATGTTATGCCAGCTGCTTAAATTACCAACCAACAAGTCATTTCCGGCACCATCCCTCAGCGAGTTGTTTAAATAAGTATCTCTTTTCTTGGTGTGAAAGTATATTTTTGTAATGTCTTTCAAGTAGAAAAATAGATACCAAATTAAATCAGCTTAAAACATTTTTTTATTTTAGTATTTCGTATTAAAGAACAACTAAGTATAATTAAAACTTACAATACTTCAAATAAGTATAATTAATTAAAGTGCCATTAGAGAGCGTTGGCATCGTAGTTGGTAAGACAGGAACTCGACTAGTACATTTTACTAAAAATAGAACATTAGACAAATCATACTCACCCTTACAGTCAGTTTTTAAAAGCATTGATATAAAAATGTTAATATTTAATATTTTATAAATTAATTAGAAATCAAAGTACTCATCTTAATCTGGCTTATTATTTCTATCATAATAAGTGTTATAGGGCTAATAGAAAAAGTGCTTTACAAGAATACGAAATACATTTTTTTTTAATTTCTGAGTGAATTGTGTAGTTTTTTATTGTCACCCATATGTTTAATTGTATATCTAATGAAATTTAAACGATGCACTAATTTTGTTTTTGGTTAACAGGAAGATGGTATCATGTTTCATTATTTAGAATTGAAAATTATAGGTAAACTTATTTTACATTTGTGAAAAATGAAATTATATGATTTTTCTTGTAAGTGATTAACATGAATGTATATGAAATTTAATATGAGCGCTCTTAATGGCAATTTCATATGCTTAATGTATTAATTTTCATACACATGGCTATATTAAATTTAATATTCTTTTTAACAGTGTACGTTATCATATTGCGCTTTCTTGCAATATAAAGATTTTTTGATATTATTGTGCGATATCTTTTTCTCTGTGTGCAAATTGAAAATGGTTAATTTCCAAAGTCATATATAGTTTATATACATATAGTGGACAAAACAGTGATATTTTTATAAATTTTTTATATAAACAAATGAAAAATATCAGAGTTTTGTCCACTATATATAAATTATATATAACTTTATAACCTGAGAATAAATTTTAAAAAATCGATCCTCTATAAACTATAATTTATCCCAGTTACTAGAAAATTGAAAAACGTTAATTTATTTAGGGAGTTAACTTAATAGACGAAAATGTCCCTAATATGTATGGAACCAATTATTATTACATCAATTTCTTATTCGTTTGAACTTAGAAAACATTTTTTGATTTTTTTACTTTTATAGTTTGTGTGATTATTTGTTAAAATTATTGATAAATTATGTTCGGCATTAGCTGATTTTAAGCAGAATTTAAAGAGCTAAAAGTTTAATTTTAGAATTTGATTAGTTTTGTTTCAAAGATATTCTTCATTTTCGAAAACGATAGTAGAGGTACGGAAAAAAAGATATCGCACAATGATATCACAAAATCTCTATGTTACAAGAAAGTGAAATGTAATAACATACAAGCAGGTCTCGGAGCTTTGTACGATATTATAATGCACTAATATCGCTTGGCCACTCTATTGTAGTCCGGGAGCTCGCGACAATTCTATGGGCATCATTTTAGTAGTCTCTAAAATTTCAGCTTCTTTTGTTTTCATAGACAAAAGTTCGAAATTCGTTTACTGGCTAGCAGCTTTTGGTGCATTTTGCAACAATTCATCGTTAAACTGTTAAAAAAATCGAGTGAAAAAACGTCATTATAGTACTCTTGAAACACATTGGGGATGATTGTTTAGGTCCAAAGAACTAACCAAAAATTTGACTAGCAGCTCCTGAGTGGTGCCAAACTTTATTGGCAGGCTATCAAACATGTCAAAAATTCGAGTGAAAAAACGTCATTTTAGTAACTCTTGAAACCTATTGGGAATGATTGTTTGAATGTTAAGCACTAACAAAAAATTTAACTGGCAGCTCGATTTGAGGGTGGTACCCCCCTTAATTTTGAGTTAAACCTATTTTGTTTTATTTATCAATGCTTTGAAGAATATTTTAAACTTTGTTCACCCTCAAATTTATAGTAAACAACCCTAATATAAATATCACACTATTTTCGTAGCTTGAGGACCTCATTTGTTTCAGTTATTCAACTTTAAAATACATTTTTCGGAATTCTTTGTCTAAAAAAATAAATACCAATTAGCGGCAAAACTTGTTTAGCTTCTCATTACACATCTTTAGCAACACAATGCAAAAGGTTTTATACAAATCGGTGGAGTCGGTGGTAAGTTGGTGGCCATGTATCAAACGGAGTGAAAAGGAGTCGAATCGCGGGAGAGTCTGCTAAAAGGACCTATATAAGTTTTTGTAATGTAACAAGCGTTATCCATATAGGTAAGATCCTATACTCAAAAAAGTGAAAACCGACTCCATTTGGCGTCATACGACAATCCTATAGTGAAATCGTACCATAAAATTGAAGGAACTTGCCTCTACAAAAAATTCGAATCAATTTTCCTGGTAACTTCCTCTATCAATATTCTACATCTCGGAAACCATGATCTGCGGCATCTTACTTTCGAATAACAACATCCTAAAAACCGTAACTAACGGCTATATTTGAATAGCTATGTAACGTACTAATAGGCAAGTTCTTATCCATCAAATGTTAATTTACCTTGAATAACTTTGTAAGTGCTAAGATTAAAAGCAAGTAGTAATACCCTTGCAACTTTTCTTACATTTATTAAAAAAATTTTTTTTTACATTCTCATCAATTATGATTGAGGAAGTGTTAGAATCGTCCGAAATTTGACTCCTCACTTTTTTCAAAACGGATCACATTTATTTGTTTATCATTATTATATCATGGATATTACATTTTGAGGCCCCCTGAAGCTCAAAATCAAATTATGCGATGGCGTTTTCTGTGTGTGTATATGTATGAATGTATGCATCACGGAAAAAACAAAAGTTAAAATTTGTTGCAGGTAAGCCTAGCAACGGTAAAAAATTAAGCATATTTCGGCGAACGTTTCAAGGTTAGGAGAATAATTCTGATTTCGTCTACACCGTCCCGCTGAAGTGAGCAAATTTCGGTAACACATGTAGAATCAGCATCAGAAAACACGAAAAAAAATGTCTTACTGATATATGTCCTCCGAAATAAATTATATTATTTTAGTCGAATTAGAACTTATTTAATACCATATAAAAAAAAGAGCAAAATGCAGCTGACAGGTGGGAATCGCCATTTCTCTCCAATTTAATGTAGGTAAACGATTAGGCGAATAGAGCGAGTATAACGTGAAAGATTATCCAGGCAGGGTTAAAAATCGGAAATTATCTTCGATTCATGTAAAGTTTATCTGACAAGGTTAATTTTTGTTGCGGTGAATGTTCCAACTGGGATAGATGTTGAAATTTATCTTTCATTTTTTCTGTGATATTTGGCCGCCCGTAAACACGAAAATGCTATTAAAAAATCGAATATTCTAATATTATGCCAACCCGTGCAGAAATTGTAAAACTTATTCCCGAGTTCCGATCTGGGCCCGATCGGATTTTCCACATCTGGCCGCAAGGGGGCAGATGGTGTAGCTCTCGTCAGAACTACGTTGGGTCGGGTTAGGTTAGACAAGATTATGTAAGATTATGTGAGATTTCTTATATCCGCAATGAAGGCAAAGGTAAGCTTTAATTCGCTAGAATGAACATCACAATTCATTTTTAGCTTCTAAAGATTTGCAGCAATGTGTTCGAGAAAGCGTCGTCATTTTGAGTGCATTTACTATTTATGTAAATAAAAAAATGTTTTACAGCTTTTTAAAATTTTATATTTTGTTGCAGATATTGTGAAAATAGAGATTACCTTATACGAAATGTATGGATTTCCGGATTAGTAACATTATACATTAAATGCTTTTTATATTTTTTCCAACATAACCTCACTTTTTAAATTTAACTCCACGTGCCCCATGTGCAAATGTCAAACAAAAATCATTCCAAAAGAATATTAAGAAGATGACAAAAGGTTTATATTTAAAATTCATCTGTGTGTGTGTGTGGGTGTGTAATAGCTGTAAATTTTAACATTGTTTGTGAAAGCATAGTAGTTTTCTTTTGAAATGCTAACTCTTGTCGATAAATTTAAACAATACAAACAGATAATGTAATGTAGAATATTGAGAATGAGATATAATGTATAATGAAATATAATGTAAAATATTGAAAGATTGAAGTTTTGTAAAATATAAAGTTGAAAAAATATTATTATAATAACTTTTTAAATTTTACTAACTACAGAAATAAAAAATTAAGGGGGTCATATCTTGGCCAGATCGGATCCTCATTTTAGATGCCCACATTGGGGCCCTGTCGGGTAGGGCGTTTCATTCACGGCCTGGCGTTAGACAAATTACCCTATCTGGCCCACATTTCTCCCGATTGGTGCCCAACCGGCGCCCCACTAAAATTTCTGCATGGAGGAAAAAGACAGATGCTGGAAAATATTTTAAAGAAGAGTTAAAGCTTTTTAAAGGAATTATGATATTTTCTTAAACCATTTTTTATAAGATTTCATATCATGGGGCGTAAAATAGGGAAACCATTTTTAAGGATTAATTACAGTTTTTAAAAAGTGATAGAAGATGTCTTGTAACTACCCAATGGGCACAAAATTTGTCGACGTCTTTACGACATCTTTACGAAATCCTATGTCCATGTCCTTAAGTCGTCCTTATGATATTGTAAATATGTCGTATGATGAGACGATGTCTTTACGATATCGTGAAGAATGGCATGGACATAGAATATCGTAAAGTTGTTGTAAAGATGCCGTAACGATGTCGTAAAGACGTCGCCAAATTTTGTGCCTACTGGAGATTTTTAGATAGTACTTGTCATTTGGGTTTCATTATTTCAAAATCCTGTGCAAAAATCAAAAATTCATATTTTGAACCAAACGATTAAAAATACGAGAAAATGTCTTAACGAGCAGTTATAGCGTTTAAAAAGTCCTACAAAATTTCTCATAACCAGTTTCTGATAAAACTTATGTTTTTAGATTTATCTGTCGAAAATATTTTTAAAAATCGGCTGATGTCGAGCTGCGGAAAGGTCAAGGGAACACAGCGATTGGTGCTTTTCTCTTCCATGTCACAACCTTCTTCGCAACTCAACGCTAGCTCTCGAACGCCAAACGCTCTTTAAGGGTCATTATTCACTCAAATCAAATTTGAACCTGGGATTGGAAGGCTGAATGAAATTTTTTCGCTAGTTGACAGTACCATTTCCCAGTAGAACCGCGGTAACCCTGATATTTGCTATTTTAGTTTTCGGTCACTTGAACCATCGGAAAAATGACCGGCTATTCAGATTAAAAGTCTCGAGGAGCATTAAATCCAGAAAACTCGAGTTTTCGAGATGTAGCCGTTCGAAGTTAAGGTTTTTATGCATTTCGCCGGAAAATAAGGCTTCGATGTTGATCATATAAATCAAAATCATGCGGCTTGTACAAACATAATAATGCCTACATACATGCATGCATTAGCGAGATCCGATGTGCACCGCGTACATGTTGCGCGACCGGATTTTGCACGACATTATATGTAGTACGTATATACAAAACATGCATCTCACGGCCGTGATACGCGGACACCGGCTCCCAGTAGAACCGCGGTAAATCATACCTATGACCGCGAATCACGGCCGTGATATGCATGTTTTGTATATATGTACTACATATAATGCCGTGCAAAATCCGGTCGCGCAACATGTACGCGGTGCACATCGGATGTCGCTAATGCATGCATGTATGTAGGCATTATTATGTTTGTACAAGCCGCATGATTTTGATTTATATGATCAACATCGAAGCCTTATTTTCCGGCGAAATGCATAAAAACCTTAACTTCGAACGGCTACATCTCGAAAACTCGAATTTTCTGGATTTAATGCTCCTCGATACTTTTAATCTGAATAGCCGGTCATTTTTCCAATGGTTCAAGTGACCGAAAACTAAAATAGCAAATATCAGGGTTCCTAAATTCATTTTATGGAAAACTAGTTTTCCGAATAATTAATAGACCGAAATTCAATTGTCTGCTACAACAATCAACAATTTAGTAGAAATTCAACTGTTTCGTTGAAGGTTCCTTGTTATTATTGATTGAAAATTAAGCTATTCTGTTCCTAACTGTTATTAACTACTTAGTTCCAAATTTATATAATTTGTTGACAATTTTTCTTTTATAGTAGAAACTTAATCTTGGTTACAAATTTAGTGCAAGAGGACAAATTGCACAATACCACATATAGAGACGAGTACTCAAATATGAGATACCAACTCTGTTTGGCGTGATTGTCGGAATTCTACGTACTGAATTTAAAAGTAATATAAGTCATTTTAAAAGAAATTTAGTTTGTCATAAGAAGAACAAATAAAAAATTTTATTAAAAATTTTTTTTATGCTGAAAATACAAAAAATGTAAAAAAGTGTTTTTCCAAACTCGTCAAACTATTCTCATAATATGAGATACCACAGGAAATAGCTAATAAAATGCAAAATAAAGTATTATTTTTAATGAAAAACTTCATTCTGTGTTTCCGAAGTATATTATATCTTCCTACTCAATTATTCAATCCCCATTACTCCAGACAAACATTGCTGCTAAATACATATTTATTGAATAATAAATAGGGTTTAAAGAATTGCCTTCCAAGAACTCGACCACCATCGATTTCACAAGAAGTTCGCCTATAATCTTTAGAAGCCCAATGAAAAATGGACTATACCACGAAATTACTCTTTCTTTAAGGGCTACAAGTTAGTGGTAGAACCAACAGAGTGGGTCTCTTAGTTTAGCTGATACCCCGTTTTCTCATATTACGAGAATATCTCATATTCGAGTAATCTCCTCTAGTTAAATTTTGTATAATATCAAACATAAACCAATTTTAATGCATTTCTAAATATAACTTCTGCTGATCTCTATAATAACTAATTAGGAATATAAGAAAATGTACAAGATTTCATAAAAACAAGATTTTACAGATCTTGCAATAAATTAATTGCAATATCGTTAGTCTCTTGGGCGTCAGGCGTAGAAGATTGTAATTTTTTTCCGTGACGCTTTTTTTTTTAGTTTCATACAGCCTTGCCTGCTGATTTATGTTTTTGTGTGTTGGGAACTAAATGGGTGGCAGGATTCAGACTAACGCGCGGTATCAAACAACGAATCTTCTACAAAACAGTTGAATTTCTACTAAGTTGTTGAATGTTCTACCAAACCATTCAATTTGCTACCAAAAAATATAAAATTCCAACAAATATTTATTTTCAAACTAATAGGTCAATATTCAGTTTAAAAAATTGATTTTCACACCAAACAGTGAAGGTTAAAGAATTTTTTAAATTTTCAACTAAGTAGTTCAACTTCCAACCCAGGAGTTTCATTTTCAATCAAAGTAACATCTTTTTTTTTTTTTAAATTTGTTGGTCTAGATGAATGAGAGTGTGTCAAAAGTTTAATTTACCTTCCAGGATTTGACAGTCTCATATTTGAACTTTTAAATCTTTCATTCAGTTCATTTTCTTTATACAAACTGTTACTATAATCGTACATTTTATTATTGCGAAGTTTAATAAATGTATTCTATAAATTACGTGGCATAAATTTCACAGATATCGTTAAAACTTTGGTTGAAGAATGACCTATTAACTATCATTTCTCGCTTTTTCACTCCAAATGTGTATATATTTTGAAAATGGATTTATCCAAAAAGATGGATTTTTTACCAAATAGATGTATTTGCCCCAATAGATTTATTTTAAAACAAGAAGATGAATTTTCAACCGAGAAAAATAACTTTCTACCGAAACATAATAAAAAAATCTTATTTTTTTATATTAAAAAAAATATATATAATTCATGTTTGGTTTACATTAAGTTTACATTAGTCAAAATGTGCTCAAACGAATTTTTCCTGTTTGAATCAACGATTTCATTTAAAAACTGAAACACGCACTCTAGAAGCAGCACGTGCAAAACTGATAGAACGCATTCACTGCGCACGTGCGGAATCAGGACGAAAAGTTGCACTGCTCATGGCAGACGCTTGTGTGCAAATTCTCGTCGCGCACTTCGCCCTCAGTCTGTGTACTAGGGATGGAAACCGGAAATGAAAAGTCGACTTTCGACTTCACAATCGACTAACAAATTTTCGACGTAGAAAGTCGATTAATTGAGATGAAAAGCCGACGCTTTTGAAAATTGTTTTAAATGTTTGTTGAGGGGAGGTGATCCTTTACCATAAGAGAAATTCAGTTCCCCACCGTTTTATCATACAATTTTGACTTTTTCAACGTGTCCATGTTATTTACGCCTGGGAATTATTACTTCTTCTTCGTCCTTCTTCTTCGTCCTTTGTTATAAAATGCCTGTGGACAAAAGACCCTTGCTGGAGTAAGCTCACTCACACTAAGGTACATGAATAGACCGAAAAGTAGTAGAAAAAATTAAGTCGGGTGGAGCCTGACCATACCTGAAAATGAAGCAAAAAGTTTGCCGACCACTGCTCTATGAGGAAGCAAAAGTACAGTAGACTCTACGACACTTCTCGTTTTCGGGGCTGTAGGGGAAGCGCACAGGAAGTGCCAGATAATCCTCTCTCCTGCGTCAGGGCGCTTGCGGTGTAGTAATCGCAGGCAGACGTCCGCGTATATGTGTGCGTGAGATGAGGCAAGGAGTGAGGGCAAGCAAACGAAGAAGAAATCGGGAAACGAGAAGTGTCGTAGCGAGAAGTGTCGTAGAGTCTACTATATTTAAATGATACAATATTTCGTTAGCAATGCAAATTAAGATAAGTTTATGTTTAACTGTCTATCCTGATGGTCAATATCAACTCCTTCATTCGATTGAAGTCGCTGCCTCTTATTACCCATGTAGCCAAACGTGGAGTCTCTTTTCAGTTAATTTTTACTCCACGCTGTGGTGTCATAAGAATTGACAAAAATTTGACAAAGATTAGATCGTGACGAGTGTTCCGTTTCAGAACGCTTGAAAAACGATCGAATTACGTTTAATTTTCCCTCGATACTTTCGTTCGAATACTGAACGCTGTTGCGGTCACAGAATGATCGTTTTTCGTTCGCACTCGTGCGTCGAAAAATTGTTAGAACGTTGATCGCATATTGGGCGTTTCATTTCGTTTCAATTTCAAACTAAAATATCTAGAATTGAGATGTTATGGTGTTCTATCTATTCGTAATTACTGTTATTTAATACAATAGTAAATAGTATCTCTCATTTCTTTTTATTTTTGCCTAGTACTAAACATGTTTTTCATAAGAATTATATTCATCTTTTTCGTTTTTTATTTTAACACTAAATAATGAAGGTTTATAATGATTTTCTCCTTACTGTGTCACCTTTCGATATTTTAAATGAAATAGAAATCATAATTTTTCGTTAAGTGATTTTACGTGCCGTCATTTTCTTTCAAAAAACGATATTTATTTTACGAAAACCCAGCATGTTTTGTCATTGCCCCCCCCCCCCCCCCTCCATTCAATTCGCTTGCGTGTGGCAATATTCGATCGAAAATTGAACAAACGTGGGCTTTGAACAGCTGTGCAAGTAACACATATTCGGTCAAATATTGTTCCATGATTAATGGCTTTCATGGACTTTTCAAGAGTCCGTAGCGTGGAGTCTACTCGAACGATAAGATATTGATCGCATTTGCGGTCACTGATGCCAACGAAAATTGATCGTAAACTTTCAATCACGTGGGCCGATATTAGAACGAATATTGACCCACCATGTTTATTGGGTATTTAATTGCGTCTCAATTGCAATTTTGCGAGCAACCCGTAGGTGGTTGGCCAGTGTCTATGTACTTTTATTGAAGCAAAGTATCTCTTGGCATTCATTGCATTTAACTTTGGTCCCATGCAATACTTTTGTAAAATAAACCCAGACGGGACTACCATCGGCGAGAAAATTGTAGGCATCTGTCTTTAAAGCTTAACAACTCAGTCAAGAAGAAAAAGCTAGCGCAATAAGAAAATAGTCATATGAAAGCTAAAAATGTTTTACGTAAATGAGCTTGAAGGCTTTTATGTAAAAATTTTGTTGTGCTTTGCACAACAATTATAGAGCCTATCGGTTACAGTTTGCAGTTTGAATCGCTTTAATATCTTTATTAGAACTGAAGATAATATAGTTGCACATTTTTGTACTTTTAAGCTACAATTTTGATCATTTCTTGAATTTCTTAACTGCAATTGGTTCACAATTGTTTTCCTAATATTCATTAATTTTTTCAAATTTTTCCCATTGCTCCTTGTATGAGAAATAATCCTCTAAACTTGACTGTTCTTAAATGTACCCGAAAATCCTTTCTTTTTTCACATTTTTCAGTCTGCTAAGCACAACAATTTTTTGACATAAACGCCTTCAAATTCATTTACCTAGAACACTTTCAGCATTCATGTGACTAATTTTTTATTGCGGTAGCAATAAAAGCTTCAAAGGCAGATGCCTACAGTTTTCTCGTCGATAGTAAGAGGTATCGCTGAGCTAGAAACACTTAACACTGCGCACCCCAATTTTCTAACTTCTACAAAAGCAAAAGCTGTCCATAATTTTTTTTATTTTAACAAGTGCAGGTTTTGACTTGAAGTTTCCCATGTAAAATGCATCGGGAAAAATCACTTTCTTCAGTTTTTAGAATAATTTTTTAGGGTTTGAAAAAATGTGACGGGAAAGCATGGTGGCGTGTAGAGAATTCAACGAGGAATTTCATCTATCAGACATATGGGTTTGATACCCCTAACACACCCCCACGAGTACCTGAAAATTACCTTTAAAACAAAAAATGTCCATTCTTCATGAAATCGACCTTTTGAGCACTGCATTCTGGCCTTTTTTTACTTGAAACTATTAATATTAGTCTAGTGGAATATTTTAAATCATTGGTTAATTAATTTTTAATTATTGAAACAAAGGGAATTTATTTAAATAATTTTTTTCCCTCGAAAATTCGTTTTACCCCCTAAAAATTATTGCTATTAGTCTAGTAGAATATTTATTAACATGGGTTGATTAATGTTTTATTATTTAAAGAAATTGGATTTGTTTAAACAATTTTTTTCGTTTTTTCCCTTAAAAATTGTTACTATTGGTTTAGTGGAATATTTATTAACATTAGTTCATTAATTTTCAATTGTTTAAACGCATGGAATTGCTGTAAATAATATTTTATTACAAATTATTAATATTTCTTCAGTGGAATATTATGACTTAAATATCACTAATAAATAAATTATTATTAAATTAATTATAATTTTATTTATTAATAATTACTGATAAATATTCCACTAGACCAACAGTAATCATTTTTATTTAAAAAAACATCGAAACGAAATTATTTAAACAAATTCCTTTTGCTTAAATAATTGAAAATGAATGCTCTAATGTTAATAAATATTCCACTAGACCAATAGTAATCATTATTAGGGTAAAAACGAATTCAAAAAAATATATTCAAACAAATTCTATTTGTTTAAGCAATTAGAAATTAATGAACCAATGCTATTGAACATTCCACTAGAATAAACCTAATAATTTTGAGGGAAAATAATACATTTTCGAAAAAAAATATTAAACAAATTCTATTTGTTTAAATAATTTAAAATTAATTAAGTAATGATAATAAATATTCCACTAGACCAATATTAATAATTTTAAGTAGAAAAAGACCAGAATACAGTGCTCAAAATGACGATTTCATGAAGAATTGATATTTTTTGTTTTACGGGTAGTTTTCAGGGACTCGTGGGGATGTGTTAGGGGTATCAAACCCATATATATTATACATGAAATTCTTCGTTTGATAATTCTCAACAGGCTTCCATACTTTCCCGTCACGTTTTTTCAAAACCCTAAAAAATTATTCCAAAAACTCAAAAAACACACATTCTGGTAGTGCGCTGAGCGTGCGACTCGCTAGTTTGACCGCGCCTAGGGCGCGCGACTGTTCATTCTCGCGCTTCGCGCTCGATAATATATTTATCTCACGCTCCGCGCTCGATAATGTATTTACCTTGCGCTCCGCGCTCGGTCTTTGCATTACCCTCCACATTTGTGCACAGACCACAATGCGAAATTTTCTACATTGTATGTTAAAAACTATTATATCAAATTCCAATTACAATTTCTTTTTGTGTGTACCTTGGTTTTGCACTGCTTATTCAGATATTCCGTTGAATTTCCGTATAAATTCTACTAACTTTCCATCTGCAATTCACAGCCTGTAATGGACTTTGGAAGTTCCTATAAAATTTTTCTATCAGTAACGCTACCCAGGTCGACTCCGGTAGGTAACGACCGTTGACCCAACAAATTTATTTTGCACCAGGTGCTAAAAATATTTCTTTCTCGAGGAAGTTGGCTCCTAATTGAACCTTAGAGGCAACCAATCAATTTTTTCCATGACTCGTCATTATATAGTAACCTCCAAGTGCACCAGGTGTAAAAAATACATCTCCCCCGAGGAAGTTGAGTTCTAAATGAACCTTGGGGGCATACAACCAATTTTCGTCATGACTCGTCATTAGACAATAACCTCCAAGTACACCAGGTGTAAAAAATACGTCTGCCCTGAGGAAGTTAAGTTCTAAATGAACCCTGAAGACAACCAGACAAATTTTTTCATGGTCCTCCACTATAAAATAACCTCCAAGTGCACCAGGTATAAAAAATACATCTCCCTCGGTGAAGTTGAGTTCTAAAGGAACCTTGGAGGCAAACAATCAATTTTTGTCATAAGTCGTCATTAGGCAATAACCTCCAAGTGCACAAAGTATAAAAAATACATCTCCCTCAAGAAAGTGGAGTACTAAATGGACTTTGGAGGCAACCAACCAAATTTTTTCATGATACGTCACTTACCAATAACCGCCAAGTGCACTAGATGTAAAAAATACATCTCCCTCGGGGAAGTTCAACGGAATTTCCATGGAGCACTTTCCGGGGACTGTTTCCACGTGGGCTCTCTGCTCCACCTTCTATTTCTACGATACAAATTTATTTTCTTGATGCTGGCGTGTTTAAACAGTTTTAGGAAATACGTATTGTTATTAACATTTACATTTATTACAACATTATTCGTGTTATACTTAGAGAACACTTAGACAAAATTTTTGGTGGAAAAGTTGAACCGCTCTTAATAATATAAATTTCAAAAACATACTCCAAACACTTTTGAATTTAACAATCTAATGATTGGAAATCCTTGAGGTCTTCATTGAAACAGTTTACAACATCAGACGGATTTAAAAAAGCAAGACCAAAAAAGTTTAAAAAAAAACCATTTCTGATGTTTCGTCTTTGTATTAGTTACTTAATCCGAAATCTTGGAGTTTTCTCCACCAACTTGGACCTATATGAAATCTACAAGCATTGAAAATGATGGAACTATTAAAAACTGAACGTTTAGCCGTATGGATACCAATTTCAAAGTCTAAATAAATGATTTTAGTCTTAAAAGGTAAATGTAATTTTTCACATTTTTAAGCTAATTTAGCAAAAGCAATATAATAGGATTTTTTTTTAAGAAGTAAGAAGGTAGCCAAGGTTAAGTATGAATTTTTATGCAGCCCCAAAATTAAAAAAACTTGAGTAAACTGATCGGGACAACTATAAAACGTTCTATCGACAAAAATAATTGCAAGATTTCACAAAAAAGTTAAATTAAGAATTGTCAGAAACAATAATCATTTTTTCTTTTTTGTCTTTTATAAGCGAAAACTTTTCTTTTGCAATTGTCTCGATTTTAATGTTCTCCAGTGTATGATGCACACCAAGCACATCTTTTGGCAATTGGTGTTGACAACGATTTTCGAGCATAGCTCATGTTATTGCTCATGCAAGTAATATCGTCAGTAGTCAAAGTTGGTACATAATTAACTTTTAATTCTTTATGTGACAGTTCAAATGGCCTTTTAGAAATATTTTCTGATGCTTTTCTTTTCACTACATTTCTATTATTTTCTATTTAGTGCTTTATCGCAGTCCGCTTTATGATTATGTTCACAATTACTATCAATTATATCAAATATCGTAATTTTTAGTTTCGTATCTACTGATAAAATACTCCTCGGCTCTTGTCCGGAGTTCGTCACAGGGGTAGGGGAAGAGAGCTCGCAGTAAAACATTTGAGAGTTTCCCTGACTATAGTCCGCAACTCGAGTATAACCTTTGTACTTGCTCCATATTTGTGTCCAGACCTTTTGAAATTAAAGGTCAAAGCATCGACAGCTGTCATTTAGTGATTGTGAATTCTTTTCCGTTAAAGCGCCATTGGCTTTAACGAACACATTCTCGTCACGTATCTCGTGCTTCGCACTTTAGTTGGTCTGGGACTGCTTATATAGATATTGCAAAATAATGTACAGCTTTTATTTCTTATGATTACTTTAATATTGTTCCTTATTTGTCATTAACCTTTATTCGGAACTACCCTGAAAAATGCATCATCTCAATAAATTTATATTATGACAATTTATAATTTGCATTAATAATGAAACAGATGTGTTTTTATTATCTTGTAGCTTGTAGTTTATCTAAAAATTTAATTCCTTAAATTTTAATGTTATTTTTTTACGATTAAAACAAAAACTACGCAACCTATTAATTTAATAATAAATAATAATAATAAAATAATTTGTTTTAGAACCTACTGTCGTTTTTCCAAAAAAATTTATTGTTAATTTATAATGTTATTTTTCTCCTTCGTCCTAATTCAACCTGCATCCTGTAAACTTCTTTAGCCATTTGTGTCTCAAATATACCTTCCGTTTCCACATGAAAAAATTTTTTTCTGTAGTTTGGCAATAAGGGTCGATTTACAAGCCAGACAGGGACTTTCCCCCGGTAAAAAATAGAGGATTTCAGGTTTGGGTACCGATCACAGAAAATAGCAGAGAGAGAGAGAGAGAGAGAGAGAGATAGATTCAAAGGGTCGATTCAATGGGCGTTTATTGGTCTGCTCGACCAATTAGGCAGAAGGCTATCAAGGGCCACAATTGTCACACGTGATTTTCAACCGCCGACCGCGTGACTGGAGTGTTGATTGTTGGTGAAATAGAGTTCTGCCCAGTGCTACATTCCGAGTTACGTTCTTTCAAAATCGGTCAATGTTATGTGTTGAGATTAGAACTGAACAATATTTTTGATACCTCTAGGCTATATAAGATTGTATCTTCCTGGTTCGGATCTCTAAGAGCGAGTAATTGCTAATTTGAAGGGAAGCTTGAGGGCTTTATAATGTCATTCAAATTCTAGTGTAGTAATATATTTCCTACATGAATTTATTTTTGAAGCCAAGTTTTTTGTAATTATAAAATTTTAAGACCATAGAAAATTCCTTGGTATCCTTTTATGCTATACAGTGTAATCGGATAAAAGACGCGTTAAAAAAAAAGTTTAAACAAAGTTCCGAAAGCGTCGAACTCCCATTCTTTTGAAACTACGTATACTTGTGTATGTTGACGCGCTTATTACGAATATGATAATAAAAATTGGCTCAAATTTTCTTTCATAAATAATGGAAATTTCGAAAAATAGTTCAGACAGAAGCTGCAAATCTCATAAAAATGCACATTTTATATTATAATAATTATTAACCTATGAGTAACAGTTTTTGGGATAAACGAAGTTGAAGATGGAAAACTAAAAATATTTTATATTTCTACAAGTATTACTATGTTTTCTATCACAGGGGTGCATTTATGCTCGCCATTAAACGTTGAAAAGAAGAACTAATGTAATCTACACTATTTCTGGGACAGTCACAGGGGGCCGATCGCGATCCCCCGATGAGGCGTTAAAAACGGGAAACTGCGTAAAAGGATTGAAAGGGGAACTTACGTGACCTACATTATTTCTATGATCAGTCACACGGCACAGTAGTCTGGAGTTGGAATTTACTGCTCATAAGCGCCCACAGGTCGTATTTTTTAACCGATTTGAAAGTTTATTTTTTAATGCTCAGAGCATTACATTTTTAAGATAATTGTGGTTTGCTACTTTTTAATTTGTTTCATGGAGCAACAATATATAAACAAATAACGTGACAAAATTAGAATTATTGCACCTACATTCACAGAAGATAATTAATTCCACTTAACTATTATAAACAATTTTTATAAAAAAATTCTTACTAGTGTTTCTTTCTCTTGAAAAAATTGTTTGCTTAACGCTAGTTGCTAATATTTTTTTTGAGAGTCATAATTTGTAAAAAAAAATAACATAAGTTAACACTTACTGTTTTTCTAAACAGTTTTATAAACAAATTCTTTGTTAATGTTTTTTCTCATAATTATATTGGATTTTCTGACTAAAAGTGATTGACTGTCTTTCAAGCCATTTAGATACATTTAACTTTATCACACATAAACAATATAGATCGTTATTAACAATTTAATTAAGCAAGTCTCCCAATCGGCCGTTTCCTCGTAGAAAAAAAAGTTTTTTCTTCAATTATTATTAGAGTGACATTTATTGTGATGACTAACCAACGATATTGAATAAAAAATAATTTACTGAAATCATCCTATATTCAACTAACATTGATTCCAAAATTGGATATGGGACCTTAAATAACAATTTGAGTCATTCTCAATTTTGATAACCATCTGTGACAATCTACGGTTGGTCGTAGAGAAATTTTATTTTTTGTTCAATGGTTTTTGTGATAAGTTTATTTATGGTATGCAATCGAGAGATTTTTAGCATGTTGAACTTGTTCTCTGCCTCAACAGCTTCTTCGGAATACATGCCAATTGACAGCATAAAATTCTCCATAACTATTCATCCATAAAGCAGTAGTTTGTGAGAATTTAATAAATTTAAATTAGATTGAAATCAAATTTAAAATCCTTTTTAACATCCAACAATTAATTTAATGTATAGAAGTCCTGAAGCGACTGTTGGTTCTCGCGCTTCGCGTTATATAATATATTTAACTCGCGCTTCGCGCTCGATAATGTATTTACTTTGCGCTACTCGCTCGATCTTTGCGCATAGACTTTTTAAAACTAAAAGTGAAAGCATCGACAACAGTAATTTGGTGATTGTGAATTCTAATTTGTTAAATTTCCTTCGGCTTTAACGCATACATTCTCATCACTTATCTCATGCTTCGCACTCGCGTTTATCCCTGAAATTTTATATCATTTCCATAAATGTATATTATTATAGTTCATAACTTACAATGGTATTAAAACATACGTAGTTTCATTATTCCGTTCAAAAAATGCGCGTTCTTTAGAAAAAATGGTGTTATTCAACATTTTATTGCAACTTATGTCGTTTTTCCATAATTTGAATTTGCTCATTTCCAACGTTCTTCTATGATTTAAGCTTTAGACATTCGGTTTACTGAGCATTTTTCTGTAGACTTCAGGCTGTGTATTGTTATCACAACACCCCCCCCCCAAACACACCCAGACAGTAACAATTACTAGGCAGTCTGATAAGTCCCTGAAAAATGAAACACGGAGACGTTTTTTTGGCCAAAGTCGGTTTTATTTTCCAACCTACTCTCCTTTTAGTTCGATACATCGAGTCCAACTATTTTCTAACTTTTTGATACCGTCCGAAAAGTACTCGATCGGAAGGTCTCCAAAATACGCCTCAGTTTCAGCTATGAGCTCCTCATTTAAGGAAAAACGCTTACCGGTGAGCCATCTCTTCAGGTTAGGGAACAAGTAATAGTCGTTGGGGGCCAGGTCTGGTGAATACGGTGGCTGAGGAACTAATTCGAAGCCGATTTCATGCAATTTTGCTTGTGCAACTAAGCATTAATGAACAGACGCATTGTCGTGATGATAAAGTGGTTTTTTCTTCTTCAAATGCGGTCCACGAATATTATGCCATGTGCATCCCAAAATACGGAGGCCATAACCTTTCAGACCCATTGTTGCGTTTTTGGACGCTTCGGAGCACTTTGGCCCAGTGGAACCCACTATATTGCCTATTGCGTTGACTTAGGAGTGTAGTAGTGGATCCAGGTTTCATCCATGGTTATGAATCGGCGCAAAAACTCGGTCGGCTTACGCGAAAATAATGCCAAATTCTG
>NC_046658.1:35346363-35348777 GCF_010883055.1 Belonocnema kinseyi
CCGATCGACGGTGCAGAGTCCGGGTAACACTTATCCAGCTTGGCCTTGGTCTCGGATATCGTTTTCTTGCGAAGATCGTAGTGTTTGATCAAAACTCGAAATCAGATCTTCTCTTGTCGTGGGTCGCTAATCAAAAACCACATTTTTAATTTAACCCCATGCAAATAAATAAGGTGATGTTAGATCTGGTGAGAAGGGGGTCATTCGATTGGACCTCCTTGTCTAATCCATCTCTCATTGAAATTTAATTTCAAAAACTCATGCACGATGAGTGCAAAATGTGGCGTAGCACCATCATCACACGAATCGCCACATCGAGTTAAAAATTTGGGATACTAAACAAGAAGCACTAAGAATGGTGGGTCTGGTCCTAAATTTGCATAATCATGAAAAAGCTTTTTTTTGCTAATATTTTTTTTTTACTTTTTTTATAATTATTAAAATTTAGGACCAGACCCATCTTTCTTAGTGCTTCTTATTTATGATCCCAAATTTTCAACTCGATGTGGCGCTTCGTGTGAAAATAAGTTGGCAAATAAAAAAAGTGGCGGCAATGTAGGAATCTGGTCACGTGACCCACTCGTCACATGGCCTTAACAACTCTAAGTAAGTGTGTCTGCCAATTTTTCCGTAAAAATAGTTGGGTTTAATTAAATTGCCATTTACTATTCCGCACCGCACTGTAACACTCCATCGATTTTGGTGATCCATCGGTCTGTACCAGTGAGGATTTTCGTTTGTACCATAATGGCAGTTATGTCTATTGAGCTGACCGTTGTTGTAGAATTCACTTTCATCTGAGAAAAGTACATATCGAAGGAATCTAGGACTATCAAATAACCTTGAAAATTGACCTGAAAGTCAGATGGTTAAAGTGATGTACATCTTAACATTTCATCGACTTTTGTGAAGCATCTTCAACGTTTGTTTAACCCGAAAAACCAAGACAATTCGGAAAAAGGGCATCTGATCGTTTCTCACACACTTGGCCTGAATAGTTACACTCAAAAAAATGTCTGGTTAAATTAACCAGAATTCTAGTAAGATCTACCCTTACTATTTTTTCTAGTTGAAATAACCAAAATTCTTGTTAAATTTACCAGAAATTTTAATTAAAACTATCAGAATTCTGATTACTTTAACAAGAAATAATAGTAAGGGTATATTTAACCAGAATTCTAGATGATTTAATCAGACATTTTTTTTGTGTGTACGTGAAATTTCCCGCTCTTTTCAAATCCGCAGTCAAAAATAGGGGTTCTTATTTAAGAAAAGGGCATCAACTGCATTTGACCTTGAAAATTTACCTCAAGGTCAAAATGTATGATACAGTCAAATGTCCCTCTCGGTCCTGTTCAACATTTGTCCGAGCCATTTCATAGTAGATAAGGTATTTTGGTAGATATTTGGGATTATAGATTAAAATGGATCACCCTGTATATATTAAAAATTGGCTATAAGGACAACCGCATGATTTCACCGGGAGCGGGTGCGAATCTGGAAAATTGCACCTGCTCCCAGCGAAATCGCGGTAAAATTTTAGCCACAACCACGTCTCATGACCGTGAGATAGGTGGTTACAGTCTGTAATGGAATCAGTACGACAGTCCGGCAAAAGTTTCGTGCAGCCTGAGAACACGGAGCGATCCAACAACCACCGCCTTCTGAATTTTTCCCGCAAGTGTTTTAGCATATTGTTGATACTCTGGGATGCTTTTCAGGCTATTAACGATCGAAAGCTTGGCACCTCCAAGAGCAGCGATGATAAGGATGATTAGTTTAACAGAATATTCCGGGTACAACCGTTGCAACTCCCTTATAAGGTCTTTATACCATTATCATCACTTATCTCATGCTTCGCATTCGCGTTTATCCCTGCAATTTTATATCATTTCCATAAATGTATATTATTATAGTTCATAACTTACACTGGTATTAAAACATACGTAGTTTCATTATTCCGTTCAAAAAATGCGCGTTCTTTAGAAAAAATTGTGTTATTCAACATTTTATTGCAACTTATGTCGTTTTTCCATAATTTGAATTTGCTCATTTCCAACGTTCTTTTATGATTTAAGCTTTAGACATTCAGTTTACTGAGCATTTTTCTGTAGACTTCAGGCTGTGGATTGTTATCACAACACCCCCGCCCCCACAAACACACCCAGACAGTAACAATTACTAGGCAGTCTGATAAGTCCCTGAAAAATGAAACACGGAGACGTTTTTTTGGCCAAAGTTGGTTTTATTTTCCAACATACTCTCCTTTTAGGTCGATACAGCGAGTCCAACTATTTTCTAACTTTTTGATTCCGTCCGAAAAGTACTCGATCGGAAGGTCTCCAAAATACGCCTCAGTTTCAGCTATGAGCTCCTCATTTGAGGAAAAACGCTTACCGGTGAGCCATCTCTTC
>NC_046658.1:35348877-35352293 GCF_010883055.1 Belonocnema kinseyi
TCAATCGGTCCAATAATGATGAATAGTATGCTCCGCTTATGGTTTTACCTTTTTCAAGATAGTCCACGAATATTATGCCATGTGCATCCCAAAATACGGAGGTTATAACCTTTCCGACTCATTGTTCCATTTTTGGACGCTTCGGAGCACTTTGGCCCGGTGGAACCCACTGTTTTGCCTGTTGCGTTGACTCAGGAGTGTAGTAGTGGATCCAGGTTTCATCCATGGTTATAAATCGGCGCAAAAACTCGGTCGGCTTACGCGAAAATAATGCCAAATTCTGCTCGGAAGTTGTCACACGAATTCGTTTTTGGTCCACTGTGAGCAAACACGGCACCCATCGCACGCAGAGCTTCTTCATGCCCAAAACTGAATGCACGATATTGCCCACACGTTCCAATGAGATGCCTACAGCATTAGCTACCTCTCTCAATTTCACTTTGTGATCATTCAACATCATATCATGGATTTATTCGACATTTTTTGGTGTAGTGACCTCTTTTGGGCGCCCAGATCGTTCAGCATTAACTGTGCTCGTACGGCCACAACAAAACTCGGTAAACTACTTATGAGTCATTCCAATCGACGGTGCAGAGTCCGGGTAATACTTATCCAGCTTGGCCTTGGTCTCGGATATCGTTTTCTTCTGAAGATAGTAGTGTTTGATCAAAACTCGAAACTCAGATTTTTCCATATTAAAAAAAAATCGGAGGTTAGTCGCTTCTCAGTGCTGTAACTTGTAAATGCGTAAACATAAATGGATGAAGTTTTGACAGGCGTCATTTGAAGGATCAAGCTTGACGAAAATGGTTCACATTAGTAAATATTAATGCCATCTCTTAGAATTTTCAGGTACTTATCAGACTGCCTAGTATAAGTCTCTCCAGCGCAAATGTGTCGTATAGCGCTTCTATCAACGAGCTCAGGATCTTCAGGGATGCCATTAAATTTTCCTCGCTTCAAATAAACCTTGGCGCATTTGTCTAACCCAAATTCCATTCCAATTTCCTTAGTCTATCGTTCGACAATCTCTAGAGCTAGATGTAGTTGCTCTTTGTTTTTAGCATAGATCTTAAGATCGTCTATGTAAAATACATGAGTGACCCACGGTCGTTAAGATTTAAAAAATTCGCTGGCCACCTTTGGAATAATCGACAAAATAAGGCATTACAGTAGAAGTAAGGGAACCCAATGTGGGACTACTATACACAAGCAGCTGAATCTCTTTACCATGAACGAATTTTTCGACGTGTGAGGGCTCATTATATAGCTGTGCATTTACCCTTTAAAATGAGCTGTCGCGCAAGTTTTTCGATCATACTTAACCCGAACTTTAACACTCTGAAAATTTTATTAAGTTGGATTCATCTACCTTTTACCATTACTTTGCTTTTACACATAAGTTTATTCGTTATAAAATTATACATGTGTAATGCATATTTCCTAATACGATGATGTCATTTTTCTACTAGTACATTGTACATTGTACATTGTACTATCGGCGAGAAAATTCGAGTCCTCTGACTTTGACGTTGAATAAGTATGTGAAGGAAAAATGGTAGGTTAATGAAAGAGGTATCATTTCAAAGGTACAAACGTTGTACGTTAATGAGCCGAAAAGTACCTGACCTCACCTAACCTGAATTAACAGAAAATTTTACGAAATACACGTAAAGCTCTGGAAGCTTATTTTCCCAGTAGCAAATGTGTGCTACATCGGTGACGGTGGGTGACGGTGGGCAACGGATCCACATTGGCTGAGTCCCTGGGTAAACGGCGTTCATGCCGTCATGGCAGACACAGGTACAAAGTGTATTACGATGCAGGGAAAACCCCCAGTATCGGCGTCTGGTCAGGGTGAGAAATCGGGCTCTCCGACGTCGTCATCATGCAACCGTAGCTCTTCATCAACGGATCACTTGGTTGGTGTAGAGTCTCATGCTACAAGGAAAAAGACCGCGAGCATTTTTCAATCGCATGCCTGCAAGAATAGCTCAGATTCATTCTGTTACATTTGCAGTAAATATGAAGTGAGCAGTTTGCGAAAATCAATCGACGAGGAAGTGAAAAGTCTTTACGAAAAGTGTTTTGACCGTAAATTGCTGCACCAAGAAACAAAATAGGTTCCTCACGTCATTTGCAATTCCTGCAGACTTATGTTGTATCGTCTAAAAAATTCAAACAACGGAAAGTACCGCAAGTACTCTACACCAACCACATGGAAAAAACCCGTTATTGCGAAGGACTGCAACTTTTGCATAAATTCCGTCAAAGGGTTCAACGCCTAAAATAAAAATAATATTTCGTACATTAATGTGTGCACAGTCACAAGAGCAATTGAAATCAATAAAAATGCACGCCAGACTGATTTAAGCGCTTTAGAAGATGATAAAATGGAAGGTGAAAGTCAACTTCATGGAGACGGTAGTGAAACCAGTGATCGAACAGAAAATAGTTCTGATGATTCCGATGAAAATGACGAAAAAGATGACGAATACGGCGTGCATAAAATGAAATTGAAGGTTTCAATATTAGTGTCGCACCTAGAACTGAATGATTGTATTAGAGATCTTGGATTACCGAAAGACGGCGCTGAATTTGCCGCTTCATTTCTAAAAAGAAGAAATCTTCTAAAGCCAAAGACAAAATTTTCATTCTATCGCGACAGGGACAAAGAATTCAGAAAGTTTTTCGTTAAAGACGAAGAGACGTCTTTAGTGTACTGCACTGACGTTAACGGACTAATGAACCACTTGAAGAAAAATGTGTACAGAGACGAAGAATGGCGACTTTTCATTGATTCGTCAAAACGCAGCATTAAGGCTATTTTACTGCATAACACGCATACTTACGCTCCTATCCCTATAGCTCACTCAACGGTCATCAAAGAAGAATATAACAATGTTAAAATGCTTCTTGAAAAAGTTAATTACACGAATCACAAATGGCAAATATGTGGTGATCTCAAAATCAAAACAATGACGTCAGGCCAACAATCGGTTTTCACGCGAGAGCCATGCTTTATGTGCCTGTGGAATAGTAGAGATCGAGCCAATCATTACAGCAAAAAACATTGGCGTTTAAGAGATTCATTCAAACCTGTTTCTCATAACATCATCAACCAAAGCCTCGTTGATCCAGAAAAAATTTTACTACCACCCCTCCACATAAAGCTTGAGCTCATGGAGCAGTTTGTCAAGGCGTTAGGAAAAGATGGACAATGCTATAAGTATATATCCCTTAAATTCCCTAATGTTTCAGACGCTAAATTGAAAGAAGCAGACTTTGATGGACCACAGATTCGAATATTGACAGGAGATACTAATTTCGTGAGCCACATGACGAAAATTGAAATGGACGCTTGGGAAAGTTTTAAAGCAGTAAACGCAAATTTCCTCGGTAACAAAAAAAGTCCA
>NC_046658.1:35352393-35361436 GCF_010883055.1 Belonocnema kinseyi
ATTACGATAAAAAGCAAGATAAAATGTAAACACGAAAGATAGTATAAATATATCCCTTAAGTTTAAGAAAAGCAGAGAGAAAAAAATTTTCAATAAAACTCTTATTCATTTTCATGTTTAAGTTACAGTTCTACATTTTAATTGATACAAACATTGTCAGGTTAATTGAAATGGGGTCAATTCTACTTTTAGTTTTAAGTTTCTTCAAATGAGTAATGTGCGTCTAAATTTTTAACCGCCTTTAGTACAATGAAATGAATTGTATTGTGTTATAACGGGAACACTTAAGTTGTGTTGCGTTAAGCAAAATTTCCTTAGGTTCGATTCATTTGTAGGTTAAGATCGAGTTAACCTATTAAATATAGCACACATTTAAGACTGAGAACCGTACGCTTACATACCTACACGTGTGGTTGAATTTCATTCGGCTTGGTTAGGTTAGTTCAGGTTTTGTTAGGTTAGGATAGGTTAAACCCCTATGCAGGTTAAGCCGAAGCTGAATGAAACGGTACTTCAAACACAACGGGACAATACAATGAGTTTAATTGTGTGACGTGAAGTTAAGTTAGGTTAGGTCAGGTTTTTTTATGTTAGGATAGGTTTGACCTCTTTGCAGGTTAAGGCCAAGCTGATTCAAATGGTGCCGCAAAGACAATGGGACAACACAATCAGTTTAATTGTGTTTCGTGAGGTTAGGTTAGGTTAGGCTAGGTTAGAATTATTTCTAGGCTAGGCTCGAGTTGCCCCATTCGATGTAGCACACCTTTGCTACTGGGAAAATATGCTTCCAGAGCTTTACGTGTAGTTCAATAAATTTATGTTAATTCAGGTTAGGTGAAGTCAGATTCTGTTGGGTAAAGTTGTGTTAAATAAGTTGATATCAGGAAAGAGTGATCCTTCACAGTTGTTGACATGTTTTTGAAGTGAAAATTTGCATCACTGGCATTATTTTGAAATTTATTTGCCTCAGTGCATGATTTTTCGTCATTTTTTGAGGATAAGGCTCAACAATGATGTGATGGGTGATTTTTGATACCGAATTTGGATTCAGCGCCCCAAAATTCATAGGAATACGTGTGTCTTGTTACCAGATCCGCACACTTTTTTTTGTGTGGCTGTGTAATTGTTCGTTTTTTGTGAATAAATATGCGACCGAATAATTTATAATTTGAAGGAAGTATGTGCTTCTTGTTGTCTTCGTACAAATTGCGATATTCGAAGTCAGTTTTTATATAGGAAAGATAGTGAGAGAGCCCAGCGTGGTGCCGTTTTTTCAGGGAATCGTCCTCGGTTTTCCTCAGCCTGACCTACCCAACATGTGCTTCCGAGCCTCACTCTGGCCTTCAAACCCTTTCCCTGTATTGACAAAAACCGAGACCGATCCTCTGAAAAAACGGCACCACGCTGGGCTGTTGTACCTGCTTTCCTATATAAAAAACTGACTTCAAATATCGCAATTTTTACAAAGACAAATAGAAGCACATACTTCCATTCAAATTGTAAACTATTACAGATATTTCAACTAACTACCTCCAATTTAAATCACTTAATTATCTTCATTGGAACTGAAACTACTGCGCTCGCATCTTTATTCACAAAAAAAGAACAATTATTTATATTTTGCAAATTTTTCGACGGCAATCTGTTCATAAATGTTTAATGTACCACTATGAATTTTTTCAGATTTTTCCTATTACTTTTTCTATAAAAAAGAACTATGCTTCAAAATTCACTGTTTTTAAAAGCTATAAAATTTCCTCACTATTCATCAGATTTCTATATTTGTAAGCTACAAATAATTTTTTGGAATATTACTTTTCGGCTCATCAACGTACAACATTTGCACCTTTAAAACAAGACCTTTTTCATGAACCTATAATTTTTTCTTTACATACTTATTCAACGTCAAAGCCTGAGGACTCGAATTTTCTCGCCGATAGTTAGTTGTATTTCACTGAAGAGGCCCTCCGTCGAAGGGCGAAACGTCTATTAATAAACAGATTTTTTGGACCAGTGCACCGACAATTTAAGATCTATTATTTGAATTTTCTTCCTGGTCGACACCCACTAACATCAATTATCTCACACTCATCCTAATTATGCAGAAAAATTGTTTAAAGCTGTCTGTGATTATAATAGTCATCACATATAAAAATAATATGATATAAGTAGCATTAATTAACTTATAAATAAAACTCATAATTTAATTTCAAATACGGTGACATTTTATTTATGTATTTAATAATTTGGCAATAGCTAGCTATCAAGTACAATGTAGTAGTAGAAAAATGACATTATCGTATTAGAAAATATGCAATATACATGTATAATAATTTTATAACGAATAAACTTAAGTGTAAAAGCAAAGCAATGGTAAAAGGTAGATGAATCCAACTTGGGAAAATTTTCAGAGTGGTAAAGTTCGGGTTAGGTAACATCGAAAAACTTGCGCGAAAGCTCATTTTAAAGGGTAAATGCGCAACTATATAATGAGCCCTCACACGTCGAAAAATTCGTTCATGGTAAAAAGATTCAGTTGCTTGTGTATAGTAGTCCCACATTGGGTTCCCCTACTTCTACTGCAATGCTTTATTTTGTCGATTATTCCAAAGGTGGCCAGCGATTTTTTTTAAATTTCATTTTTTTGCACTCTATAGGTACCAGATCAACACAAATTACAAAAAAATGTGGAGTGTTGGAACTTTTCATTTAAATCGTATCTTGATCACCGTGGACTTTGTACTTTCGATCTGCAGGTTTGCCGCACAAGTACCCGTCGGAATGGCGAAGTGCTAGAGATAGTGGCGATAATGTAAGGCAAAAGAGGAGTGGGCTCATGGTGTCGCCCTGAAAGACACCTCTCTGAAAGGTGACCTTGTTAGTTGTCACACGATTTTTTCCAGATAAGGTAGAAAATCTGGTTTTCCAAAGCGGCATCAATCTCTCTATGTATCTAACGATTTGCGGATGAACCTTTAAGCTTTCCAAAAGACAGATGATAAGTCTATGGGAGATCGAATCGAAAGCTTTCGGGTAATCAATCCAGGCCATTGATAGGTCACGCTGGTAGAATGCTGCATCTTTGCAGACACATCTATCAATGAGCAGGTTCTCCCGACATCCCGCTGCGCCTTTCCTTGAGCCTCATTGTTCTTACAAATCTTGCCACACAGGTTCAATTGCCCGAACAATCCTATCATTTATGATAGCTGTGAATATCTTATACAGTGTGTTCAGACAAGTGATTGGCCTGTAATTCTTCGGGTCAGCTAAGTTGCCTATTTTCGGCAGGAGTATTGTGCTTCTTCTACCAGAAGGTTTTGATACAATCTGGTCCCGGTGCGGATTAGTTCTTCATCCCTCTTAATACTTTTTTCACCTTCTCGGCTGTGATGAGTGGGCATTCTTGATCAGGTATTATGAAGGCATCATACAGCTCCTTAAAGCTCTTGAAGCTCTTTTTGATTAAACCATCGGAAAAAATATCTGAGCGTTATTATTGCTAATAATTGAGTTGTTAGGTACTCGAGTAATAGGGCTTTGGCTCGAGATTCCGTGAAACATCTCCCACCACTCACGATACCATCTACGCGTCTCATCTATACTCCGTCCGTGAGCTGCGTCTATGACCTACACGGAGGAAAGTTTGCACGGATCTAGGCGGGACAGAAAGCGATAGTCGTGACGCGTGCAGTGAAGACTCGTCAGGTGGCGCGCATGTGAGGTAAACGTGCGCTCACGCACTTGCGTACGTCGTCCTTGTTGCACGAGGATTTTCAAGGCCCATCTGCACCCCGTATAGCCGTGCATAAACTGTCTCTCGCGCTGCTTGCACGATCAAAATACAAAATACTCAATCCTCAGAATCCTCAGAAAAACGATTTTTACGAAGGTGTTTGTATGTATGTCTGTCTGTAGTCTGTATTATGTAGGCACGATAACTTTCAAAAATTGATCAGATTCGATTCTGCTTTGGCACACATATTTGAGGCCTAAAAATAAAGAACAAGTTTGTGAACCAGCTATTTTGGATCAAAATTCAAAAAGTGAGCACGTTTTCAAAATTTTTAAGACCACATTTTTTCAAGATTTCAAAATTCTATGAAAGGTTATTCATAGTACTCAGAATGTCAAACAATTTATCCCAATGACTTTTTTCTATAAAAAGAAAATCATTAGAGTTAGAACATATTCAAAATCCAAAAAAACAAACTAAAATGAACCTTTCAAGCCAAACAACGCATGCCATGAAAAAGAGTCAAGAGAAAAAAAAACGTTGATTTTTGAAAGCCCTAAAAGGTGGTCATAAATGCTTTTTTTAATTGGTTGAAAAGTTGAAAATTCAAAATTTGATCGCACCTCAACTTTTTGAAACTACATTTTTTCAGGATTTCAAAATTCTATGAACAGTTATTTATAGTACTCAGAAGCTCAACCAATTTATCCTTATGAATTTTCTACGAAAAGAAAATTATCAGAGTTAAATTATTTTCAAAATTCAAACAAAAAGACTAAATTGAATATTTTAAGCCAAACAACGCATGATATAAAAAAAGTCAAGAAAAGAAAAACGTAGATTTTTGAAAGCCCTACAAAATAGTTATAACAAATTTTTAAATTTGGTCGAAAAGTTGAAATTTCAAAATTTGATCGTACCTTAACTTTTTGAGACCACATTTTTCAGGAAGTCAAAATTCTATGAACGGTTATTTATAGTACTCAGAAGCTCAAATAATTTATCCTTATGACTTTTCTACGAAAAGAAAATTATCAGAGTTAAAGCATTTTCAAAATTCAAAAAAAACTAAAATGAACATTTTAAGCCAAACAACGCATGATATAAAAAAAGTCAAGAGAAGGAAAACGTTGTTTTTTGAAAGCCCTACAAAATAGTCTTATCAAATTTTTTAATTTGGTTGAAAAGTTGAAAATTCAAAATTTGATCGCACCTTAACTTTTTGAAACCAAATTTTTTTCAGGATTTCAAAATTCTATGAACGGTTATTTATCTTACTCAGAAACATAAACAATTCATCCTAATTACTTTTTTCTGTAAAAAGTAAATGATCAGAGTTAGAGCATTTTCAAAATCCGAAAAAAAAACTAAAATGAACTTTTTAAGCCAAACAAAGCATGATATAAAAAAAGTCAAGAAAAGATTTCTATTAAAAGAAAATTACTAGAATTAGAGCATTTTTAAAATCCAAAAAAAAAACTACAATGAACATTTTTAGCCAAACAACGCATAATTAATGTTTTTTGTTTGAAAATTTAATTTTCAATTTAATTTTCAGTTTCAAAAATTAACCAATTTTTAATTGAATAGTTAGATTTTCATCCAAAAACATTATTTTTTAACAAAATAGTCAAACTTTCAGATAAGCAGATAAATTTTGAACCAAAAAAGTTAAAAACTCGACGAAAAATGTAATAGTTTATATTTCAATTAAAAACTATTATTATTTTAAAACAGTCACAGTTGAATCGAACCAAAAAATGCTTTTCAAGCAAATTTTTCACTTTGCTACCATAGAGATAAATTGCTAACTAAAATAGTGAATTAGTTGATGTTAGTGAGTGTCGATCAGGTAAAAAATTTAAATAATAGATCTTAAATTGTCGGTATACAGATCCAAAAAATCTCTTTATTAATAGACATTTCGCCCTTCGACGAATGGCTTCTTCAGTAAAACACAACTATGTACATAGCCATATAATAATTCAATGGAGAGAGTCCTTGGTAATTGTATGGAGTGAACCATGTCAACTCAAAGAAATAGAAACTGTTTGTTTATGATATATTCGTCAAAATTAGTAAAAGTTAAAAAAGTTACAAAAATTGAAAAAGAGAGGTATGTTAGCTTCCATGTTAGCCTTATAAGAATGTTATATCTCTCTTTTTTGATTTTTTAAAACTTTTTTAGCTTTGACTAATTTTGACGAATATATCTTAAACAAATAGTTTTTATTTCTTTGACTTGACATGGTTCACTCCATAAAGTTACCAAGGACACTATCCATCGAATTATTATATGGCTATGTACATACTTGTGTTGTACTGAAGAGGCTGTTCGTCGAAGGGCGAAGCGTCTATTATTAAAGAGATTTTTTGGGCCAGTTTACCGACAATTTAAGATCTATTATTTTAAAATAGTGAACTTTGAAAAAAAAAATTAATTTTCAAAAGCAGTTCAAACTTGAATCAATTAGCGGAATGTTCAACCAAAAAGATTAATTTTTAACTAAAGAAATAAGGCATTTGCAACAAAATAATAAGATTTTCAAACACAATTATAATAGTTGATATTTCTACGATAAAAAATCTTCATTTACATAATATTAGTCGAACTTAAACAATAAAGACGAATTTTAAACGAATTAATTGAATTCTTAACGAAGGAGCTTTAACAAAAGAGAATTCACAACCACCAAATTACAGTTGTAGATGTTTCGACATTTAATTTAAGAAAAGTCTGTGCACGAGTGTGGAGGATATACAAAGACCGAGCGCGGAGCGTGAGTTCAATACATTAATGAGCGCGAAGCACGAGAAGCACTTGTGTATATATATATATATATATATATACAATTAAAAATTTTTCATAAGGACAACCGCATCAATACGGCGATCCAGCAAAAGCCTCGTGCACCCTAAGAACACGGAGCGACCTAGGGACAACCGCCTTTTGCATTTTTCCCGCAAGTGTTTTAGCATATTGTTGACACGCAGGGATGCTTTTTAGGCCATTAGCAAGTGAAAGCTTGGCATCTTCAACAGCACCGATGATAAGAACGATTAGTTTAACAGAATATTCAGTCCATACCATAGAATAGTCAAGAAGAACCATGTCAGGCCTCGAGTGAGCAACAGAAACACTTGTCGAGAATATAAAGTTCCAGTATATGCGGCACTTCCCATTCTCGACAATTGACTCAATTTCTCTAGGAGCAGTTAGAGGAGCGATATTAAGGTTAATGTCGTAAGAGTGACAGCTGGTAATAAATCACTCTTAGTGCCGCATTGTGTCTTTGAATGTAGGTCCTTCCCGCGTGAGTTGGCCAACTAGATAGTATGTGAGCTAAATGCTCGGGGTGTGCATGGCACACCCTGCAGCTCTCATCGGGAATGTCTTGGCTCAAAATGTGGCGACGGTATGTTAAGGTGGAAATGACACTGTCTTGACATGCAAAAATGAAACCCTCCGTACCAGACTTCAATCCGGGCGATTTGAGGAAAGCAAACGTTAGCTCACAAGACACTGATTGATCCTTCACATTTCTGTGGAAGATACCGTGCATCCTCTTATCGAGGAGCTATTCACGAAAGTTTTCTTTTGTGCTTTCTTAATCCGGGCTTTCAGGAGTGAGTACTCTAGACAGATAAGATTTGATGCATTTTGCTCACCCCATTAAGTGTTCCATTAAGTGTTCCTCGCTTCAAATAAACCTTGGCGCATTTGTCTAACCCAAATTCCATTCCAATTTCCTTAGTATATCGTTCGACAATCCCCAGAGCTAGATGAAGTTGCTCTCTGTTTTTAGCATAGATCTTAAGATCGTCCATGTAAAATGCATGAGTGACCTTGTACTTTCGATCTGCAGGTTTACCGCACAAGTGCCCGTCGGAATGGCGAAGTGCTAGAGATAGTGGCAATAATGTAAGGCAAAAGAGGAGTGGGCTCATGGTGTCGCTCTGAAAGACACCTCTCTGAAAGGTGACCTTGTTAGTTTTCACACGATTTTTTCCAGATGAGATAGTAAATCTAGTTTTCCAAAGCGGCATCAATCTCTCTATGTACCGGACTATTTGCGAAGGAACCTTTAAGATTTCCAAAAGACAGATGATAAGTCTATGGGAGGTCAAATCGAAAGCTTTCCGATAATCAATCCAGGCCATCGATAGTTCACGCTGGTAGAATGCTGCAACTTTGCAGACACATCTATCGATGAGCAGGTTCTCCTGACATCCGGCTACGCCTTTCTTTCAGCCTCGTTGTTCATACATTTCTTGCCACACAGGTTCAATTGCCCGAACAATCCTATGATTTAGGATAGCTGTGAATATCTTATAAAGTGTGTTCAGACAAGTTATTGGCCTGTAATTCTTCGGGTCCGCTAAGTTGCCTATTTTCGTCAGGAGTATTGTGCGCTCTTCGACCAACCACTCTGGAATCGGCTATTCTGACTTCAAATATGAGGTGAAAATATGGGCCAAATTCTGATGGGTTGAAGAGAACTTCTTCCACCAGAAGGTTTTGATACAAAAAATATTTGATGCAAAATATCCGCGAAGCTCGTCATTCATTTCAGCCAGATTTTTAGGCTTCACAGAAACCTTGGTGTTGATGTTTCTCCGGGTCGTAAAGCATCGCTCTTCCTCTATTGGATGCTTGCCCGCGGTTGGTCTTAGTGTCGCCTCTCTCTCTGTTTCCGGCTTGTTCTAGCTGTGGTAGAGTAGGCGTTCCGTTTACATAGCCCCTTTTACGGAGTAGTTCAGCATGGTTCCGCAGATGTTGCTGCGAAAAGTGCGATAGCTCCGGGTGTTTCTCGCACCACAGAACATGCAGCCGTGCCATGTAACCCCGTTCAGGGGTCACACTCGCATCGTAGCACTCTAGCAAGTCGTGATTCAGTCGCTCCGTCCACCCAAAGGTCGCGAGATCCCGCCGATCCATCGCATTGAATCTATTTTCATTGGCTCCCCCAGCTCTATATTGGTCGGCATTGTTGGCCGACCCATTGTAGGGAGCCCTGCGCGTTCTGTTGTTTTGAACCGCACTTACTACAACTATGTTTGGTGTTGTCATTGTTGTTCCCACGAGAAGCTAGGGAAAGCGGTTCGTCCATCCTTGTAGAGCCCCGCATGCAAGGATAAGGCTGCGTATTCTGAAAGGTCGCGCGGTATCCCAGAGTCACCGTTCTAGACACCTCACCCAGGTAACATTCAGCTTTCGGCACGGTTTTCACACCTCCGCTTGGGGGTTAATTCCTTCGGGACCACCCCTGGGCAATTGTCCGCGACTGCCTATTTATTTTTGTAAAC
>NC_046658.1:35361536-35381103 GCF_010883055.1 Belonocnema kinseyi
TTCCACCCAAAACGGCCAGTTTTTATCCAAGAGATATATATTTTTATTTTATTCATGTTCAGTCACAAAATCATTTTTGTACCCAAAGAGAGAAATTTGTAACCAAGAAAAAATTTTCAGTCCAGAAAGAAAAAAAAATGCAGCTAAATTGTTGAATATTTTTAACAAAAAAGTTGAAGCACTGTTTCCTCATAGTTTGAAAATCAAGTAATTGGTTGAAAATTTGTGTTTTTGGTGAAACATTAATCTTATTGGTTAAAAGTTAATCTTTCAAACATAGATGTTAAATTCAACTAATTTTTTTCACTTGAAGTGCAGAACCTGCGTAATGGTAAATGGATTCGACTTTCTTCGAAATAATTTGTTTAACACTATTTTTTGTTTTAAATTAATTAATTTGACTGAAAATTCACCTATGCCATTTTTGGTAGAAAAATTAATATTTTTAATTGAAGTTTGATCTTTTTTAGTTTAAAATTAACTATTTGTTTAAAATGAAATTTATTTTGTTAAAAATTCGTCTATTTTAGTAGAAAATCAATCTTCTTCACAATTATTTTTATTGTTTTATTAATTTATTGATGTGAAAATGTAACTATTTATTCTTGGGTGAAAATTTATATTTTGAATTAAAACTGTATTTTTCATGTTAATGTTTCGTATATTTTTGTACAAAATAAACCTTCTGGATAATTTTAATTGGAATCGGATTTGGTAGAGAATTCAACCATTTTTTCTCCATTACACTATTTATGGTCAAAAAGTATATTTCTTTTTACCAAAACCTGAACGATCTCATTTTTCGCTGAATATTAAGTTCATAATTGAAACTTCATCTGCTTTAGTTTGAAATTAACCTTTTTAATTGAGATCCATTATACCATTTTTGTTTGAAAATTGATCTTTTCTACTTAATAATCTAAATATTTTCTTGAAAATTTTACTTTACTGGTTGAAAATTAATCCTTTTGGTTTAAAATCGATCTTTTTCATTAAAGATTTAGCTGTTTGGTAACAAATTCATCTGTTTTGATAGAGAATTTAGAAACTCCGAATTTTGTGGAAAATTCGTCATTTTTGGTAGAAAAATAAAAACTTCTTAGTTGAAAATTGTTCTTTTTCTTCGAACATTCAATTACTTTGTTAAAAAATCCTTTTTATATGGTCAAAAATTAATTTATTTAAGAGAAAATTCGATTATACCGTTGTTGATAGAACAGTAATATTTTTTAAGAAAATGAAATCTTTTTTGGTTGAAAATTCAATTTTTTGTTTGAGAAATCGTCATTTTTGTTTGGAGGAAATTAATTTTCGCGGTTAAAAATTCATCTTTTTCATTAAAGGTTTGAATGATATCAGGTTTGGTCAGGGGTTGACTCGCCATACAAATGCGCTAAGTCAGTTTTGTGAAGGACGGCAGAAAATGAAACACTGGTGCCACTAGCGCGACGCCCTACATTTGAATAAAAGCTGGTTGGAATCATGGGAGATTTAGTATTTTTCGCAGTTTTTGTACAATTTTGTACTTGGTGTATAATTTTAAAACTCTAAGCTTGAACCAAGCAAGGATGGAGATATAAATTAAATATGGAGTAAACACGTCGATATATAACTCCGAAATGTCGATCAGGGTGCGAGTGAACCCGCTCAAACGGAGTAAAAAAGTGGGTTTTTTTCTGTTCCAAAAAATGAGGTGGGAAATTGGTAAAAAGCAACTAAGCGTGATTAAAAAGATTTTATTGTTAAACCTGGACAGATAGTGTGTGGATATTACTGTTTAATGTATCAGATCATTTGTAAAAAAGAAGTTCTAGTTCCTGATGGAACGTCCGGTAAGAAGCCTGGCATTACAAAGTATTAGAAAATTTGAATCCCAAAGAATGCCGTTCCTGTCCTTAGTTTTTTAATTCACATTAGGCGGCGAAAATGAAAAGATTTCAATCCCTTTTAAAGCCGATCGGAACTTTCAGACGTAACCTCGAACACATTAAAAACACAATTTTCGTTTGAAGCATTAGAACGCGCTCTAAAAGCATGAAATTTGCCAAATCTAGTAGGATTGTATGTAAGAATACATCTCTTTATCGTCAAATGTTCGCTCTGTTCAAATATTATCAATTGAAAAAATATAAAATCATGATAAAAAATTGTAAAAATTATTTTTCACCAGAACCTTCTGTGTGGAAATTAATTGTGACATCGTAAAATAACCGACGCTATGTTTTAAAAAGCTTTTTGCCTGATTATTATTCGAAAAACAGTCAATAAATGTAGAAAAATTTGCTAAATTAAAAGGGATTGAAATTGGTCTAATTCTTGGTTGCTTTCTAGTATTCAGAAAAATATTTTCAGCGCTAGGTACAGAAAGGGATTGAATTTGAGAGCTAACATCAACTGCCGTGGATATTCAAAACGGGAGGACAAAAACGGGGTCCAGAAGTATTCAATATTTCTCACGTAACCACTGAATGAATGAAATTTTTCCATACTTTTTAATGCAAGCCTTTTTACCTGGCGGTTATGGTGGTAATCGAATGGCTCTGACGGTTTCGTGACTACAATGATTTAAAAATTTTTGATATATTCTGCTTGTTTCCGAACCTTTAGATTATTGTAATAGTTTGTAAAATTATAGTCCTAATGGGTTTTGAAATTTAAAAAATATATAAAGATCTGTACTATCTTTAGGAAAAATGTAAAAGTAACATTAATGACAGTTTTTAATTATTGCTGAATTTAAAAATTTATTTACCGTCAATGTTTCCCGACTCGCCGCTCCTCACAAAACTGACTCGCGCCTCTAATGCAAAAGGGAAAATCGTTTCACCCCCCTGGTTTGGTTGAAAGTCCAACTATTTATTATCAAATTCATCTATTTCAGTAAAATTTTTAGTAATTTGTTGAAAATTTAATTTTTTGTTGTTAAACATTAACTCTTTTAACTAAAAAATTAACTGACCTATGTTTGGTTGTATATTCGTCCTTTTAATAAAAAAATCTTTTTTTTTTAGTTGCAAATCCCACTATTTGTTTGAATATTCTTCTTTTATGTTATAAAAATAAACTTTTGGTGTAAAACTGATCTTTTTGATTCAGGATTGAACTATTTTGCTAAAAAATAATAAAAAATTTATCTGTACAATTTTAGGATGAAAATTTATATTTTTAGTTAAAATTAATTTTTTTAGTTGAAAATTCATCCTTTTGTTAGAAAACTGATGTTCTTTGTTAAAATCTTATCTTTTTTATTGATGATTCAACTATTTAAAAAATTTTTTTGTTTGCTAAAAATTAATTTTTTAAGGGTAATTTTCATTATATCACAGTCTGTTTTTTATTATTTATAACATAGATATCGAAATTCGAATTTTTTGTCTTTTGTCGGAATAAAACGTCATTCATAATTTACTCTAAAAAATGTAATCTCTGAGAGATTCTGCAAAATAAAATGGAGAGCCTGTCTGATTTTAAGTAGATTCTATCTTACGTTAAATAATTTTTATAATATTGTTCTTTGGTTGGCAATTAATTTACTTGAAAATTCTATTATTTGTTCAAAAAATTGTCTTTTTTGGTAGAAACTTAATCTTCGTGATTCAATATTTGTCGTTTTTGTTAAAAGTTCTACTATTTGCTGTCAAATTCATCAGTTTTGGTTAAAATTTGAAATAATGTGTAAAAAATATCATTTTTTTGTTGAATATTAACTTTTTAAACTAAAAACCGAACTATTTTATTTTTGTTTTGAAATTGATATTTTTTATTAGAACTTGTCTTTTTTAGTTAAAAATTAAATTTTTTTGTTGAAAAATTATGTATTTTTTTTAATTCCACGATTTTGTTGAAAGTTCGGTTTTAGTTAGTCAGAAACTAATTTCTCATCGACCATATGATAATAAAAGTGCCAGTACACCCCTATAGTATGCATTTGTTGTTGGAAACATTTTAAGTTGTTTTTTTTTAAATACAGATTGAGTATTTGGCAACATTTTCGGGAGATATGATGACCCAATACACCCATAAAACTGGAAAAATCGAAAATTATGATCTGTATGCTTTGAAAGATAAAAGATCTGAGTGTAAATGGTAGTGAAGTGCCGTTTATCTCTATAGTGAATTAACCGTCATAATTAGTTCAATCCCACATTTCTTAAACCATACATTATTTAAAAGCATATAGAACATTGGAAGCTTATACATTTTATGCAGTTGTTTTGTGGTGAAGATGAAGTGCAAGATGTTTAATGGTCCTTTTTGCTATTGAGTATGGATAGTATAGCAGAGGTGTATTTTTAGTTATAAGTTGATGTATGAGTTATTATTTGCATTTAATATAAACATTAACATTAAGTAATATTCCTGTGAAGCATGGAATTTGTTTAAAAATTCTATTGCTGCTATAAAATGCGATAGCAACTTATTGAGATTTTGAAGTTAAGATTAAATTTTACAATTCAAGAACGAACTACTCGCAGTCAAAAAATGTATGAAAAAGAAGTAGGATGAAAACGTGAAAAGCTATTTTTCCTTTTAATCCTGTTTAAAATCGTTTCAGTTTTGTTTTTACCAAAATTTGTAAGTTTTAATAGCAAAAAATAATTTTTGATAGATTTTTGTCGATATATGGATGATTTACATTAAAGTGGCAAAAAAATGCAATCCTGCAACGTTTCGATGATATCGCTTGATATCACACGAATTATATAATTATACGACCAGAAGTTCGGTCGTGTATTCTAAAATTTGTTCCTAACCTCAGATATCAAAACTTCAGCAATGGAATTTGATAACAAAAATTATAGAAAATTCTATGCTTCAAAGGAATATTAGTTAATGTTAATGTTTATATTAATAGCAAATAATAACTCAAATATTAACTTATTATTAAAAATATGCTACTTCTATACTAACCTCACTCAGAAGCAGAAAAATAACATTTAACTCCTTGCACTTCACCTTTGACACAAAAACAGGGTCATATTTAGATGTATTGGGTTTTCATGTATCCCGAAAATTTGAAAAATACTCACTTTGAAAAATACAACGTTAAAAACCTGCACAAGCACGAACACACACTTTTTGGACAGTCTTCACTGTTTTTTAGCTTGCTCAGCTTGCATATTATCGATTTAGTATTTCGATTAGATTAAATTATTCCAAAACTGATCCAAGAATACTTGCGCATGCTTGAACTGAACGATGCTCATTGGCTCTAGTTCGCGTACGTATTTAAAAATGAAGTGCAGACGCGCACCGTAGCCAATGAAGGTTACTAAAATCCAAGCAAGCGCAGATCAACGCAGCTCCATTGTAACACGCATATAGCAATCAAAATTGAATATCGTGACAATCGAACTCTACAACATCGTTTAGAGATTTTATATTAAGGATCATTTATTATTATAAATGTCGCTTCTTTCTTTAATTATTACAAAAATTATTGAAAAAATTCTTTTTCTCTACGATCAATCGCACATTGTCACAGATTATTATATAAATTGTTCTTAACAATTACGAAAATTGTTATTTAGTGTCCCATATCCAATTTTGAAATCAATTTTAGTTTATTGTAGGATAATTTGACTCAATTATTTTTTATCTAATTTCGTTGGTTAGTCATCGCAATAAATATTACTCCAACAGCGCCACTCAAAAATCGGTCAAAAATGATTATATCAAATTTCCCTTTTTACAGGAATTTCCGGCTTATTTACGGCTCCAGAAATCCCTTTAAATCACTGTCCTACCTTCATAATTAAAAAAGGGCCGCGAAGGGCAAAGGGACAAAAACTTAATATTCGATTTTTCCTCCTAACTTTAATAAGGGTCTATTGAGGGCTCATTTTCTATCCCACTGTGGATTTTGCTACTCAGCCCTTTTTATAAAAAATGCAACGGTTATGCCAACTCTACTTCCAGCCAGCAGTGCCACTGAAGGAATCTGTCAAGAAATTATTATATGAAATTCCATTTTTCACAGGAATTTCCAGCTCACTTCTGGCTCGATATATCCCTTCGAACTCCTGCCCTACCTTTAACACAAAAGAGCGCCACGAAGGATAAATGTACAAACTATACATTTTGGAATTCAATTTCCAGCATTAATAAGGGAATATTTAGGGCTCAATTTCTATCCAACTATGGATTTTACTACTCTGGCCTTTTTAGAAAATATGCCACAGTGTTGCCAGCTTTACTTCAAACCAGCAGAAGCAATCGAGGAATCGGTTAAAAAATGATTATATCAAATTCCTCTTTTTTCAGGGTCTTCCGGCTCATTTCCGGCTCGAGATATCCCTTCGAATCACTGCCCTACCTTCAAAATTAAAGAAGGGCCACGAGTGGCAAAGTGGCAAAATATATATTTTTCAATTCTCTTCCTAGCATTAATAAGAGACTATTCAGGGTTTCATTTCTATCCAACTCTGGATTTTAAATTAAATAAATATATTTTAAATATATTGTTGACTGGAACCGGGCTGATTTTTCCATTGTCCTTTTTTTCTTATATATAGTATTGTGGCATCTAAACGTGGCTTAAAGGCCAATTCAGACTAGCCGTTCTCGTTTGCGGTTCGGCTCTCGGTTGACCGGTGCAGCTCACATTGCGCCGATTCAGCTTACACGATTGTCATTCTCACGCATGCGCGGTTCATAGATTAAAGTGATGTGCAACAAGCTCGAGAAACAGCTGACAGGCTTCGTGGCTTTAGCGAGCGCTCTCATTGACTACGGTTGCGAACGGCACGGTTTAAATTAGATTGAACCTAAATATTCGAACCGAACCGAAACAACGGAACCGAGACCGAGAACGCGCTGATTGGCCGAGAGTCGAGAGTCGCGCTGATTGGCCGGTTCGAACATTTAGGTTCGATTCTAATTTTAATCGTGCCGTTCGCAACCGTAGCCAATGAGAGCGCTCGCTTAAGCCACGAGGTCTGTCAGCTGTTTCTCGAGCTTGCTGCACGTCACTCACGTCACGTTAATCTATGAACCGCGCATGCGTGCGAATGACAATCCTGTGAGCTGAATCGGCGCAGTGTGAGCTGCATCGGTCAACCGAGAACTGAACCGGACCGGCGAACCGCAACCGAGAACGGCTGGTCTGAATTGGCCTTAAGATGATCTCAGCCCGCCCGATCCCTTGGCGACCTTTTTCTATTGTTCAGCGCTGGACTCGGTCTCGTAGCTGGACGGCTCTCAACCGAAGGCTTCTGCATTATGTTACTGGGGACGTTTAAATGAAATATTTTGTATGAACTCTGTTGCGCCCTACCATTGAGGTCCGGGGAGGAAATGCACTTTTTTCGTTCAAAAATGTCCATTTGAAAGGGAAACCTAGGTTACCTACATGATTTCTATGATCAGTCACAGGACACAGGGATATATCACACAGATGTGACCTACATTCTTTTTGTGATCAATACCAGGGGTGCCTTACCGTCCCCGATAAGCAGTTGGAAATGCGATTCTATACCACGTACATTATTTCTGTAACCAGTTAATGACCATGAGATGTTGGATGGGGGAACTTATGGAACCTTAATTATTGTTGTGATCAAGTAAAAGGATTTTTTGGTGCATCCATGAAAATTTGGAAAGGGGAATCTGTATGTGAACTACATTACATCTGTGAGAAGTCACATGCCCCTCCAATAAGACGCTGGAAAGGGGAACCTACGTAACCTACATTATTTCTATGATCAGTCACAGAGGTGACTTTCCGTCCCGGATAATAATTTGGAAAGGGGAATCGATGTGACGTACATTATTTCTTTGAACACTCAAAGGAGTGCCTTTACACTTCTATAAGAAGCTGGAAGGGGGATGATAGGCGACGCTGTAATATCTGTAACCAATATTATGTACGTTTTCTAAATGATTTTTGTGACATTATTCTGTCGTACGAACTAAAAAGTTACATAAGTGACATTGCCGCTTGGGTCGACTTTTTCTTTGCCAAGTTTAAGAAAAAAACCCAAAGCAGCAATGTCACTTATGTATCTTTTGAGTTTGTACGGCAGTATTGTGATAGGTCGAATAGGTTCCCCGTTCCAACGTTTCAAGGAGTGTGTGTAATACTTTACGAAGTATGAAATATTTGCAATTTTCTATCTTCAGCTTCAAGTATCTTGAAAACTGTTACTCATAAGCTAAAAATTAATAAGTCATAAGTATAGCATATTTATACGTGGTTTGAAAAAAACGGATGTCCGACCCTTTCGGAACTACACCCAAAACTTTGATTATTTGAAGCGTTTCTTGTTTGTTTGAGATTTTGATATTCTAATACAGTATAGGCACAGACGTAGCTGAAATGATTATAAAGAAGAATTTTTCGAAAAACATTTGGAACTAAATCACACTTCAAAATAATAAATCAGTTTGAATTCTGCGAGCTGTTAGTTTCCTTTATTTGCATACAAAAAATGTCTATTTCGCGATTGTACGAGACTATGTAGAAGGTAGGAATTAATTGCGTTTTACAATCAGTTTCATTCAGGTACGGCTGGGTTTCAATGAAACTATCGTTAACGCCCAACGATCCATTTAAAACTATCGCATCTCCTATTCTGGAGTTGGAGGTGGGGAGTATTACAAATGCAACCGCGCAATCCGCAAATGAAACTGCATGGCTCTCTGAAACTCAAAAGCTTCAGTGCTGTATTAAATAATTTAATTAAATCATTTCTAGACTCAAGTTACTTTATCTTTAAAAAAGGAGGGTTAGTTTAAATTAAAGATTATACTTTTGAGAATTAATTTCAGATTTGCAAGTTGACGAAAACGTACGTTGAAATTAGCATCAGAGGTTTAAATTGCAAAGCATTTTGTTGCCCCCTAATTCCTTCAATGATGTTTAAGTAACCCGCCCACTTGCTTGGACTATTATTGAAAATTACCCGAGAGTCTCCTTAGAATCGGTACCTCATTTCCACCAATCCTTCTAATGTATTTTAGATGAAATTTGTCATTTTACAGAGTAACACAGCTCTAAAATGCCTGATATAAAAGACATAAAAGTGGTGCACACAAACAAAAAAGTATAAATTTAAAAAGTCTAAAAAAAAAAGGATAAAAAAACCAAATCTGGACACTTTCTTCTCATCGTCTTCTGATTGTGAGAAATCTGCAGTGAATTCGTCAACAATTGTTTCATCCGAGGATTCATCAGAAAAATCTGCAGAGGTATGATAGACAGTCGTTTAACAAAATAATACGATAGTGAGTTAGAATATCGAGAAGAAGATCAAAGACTTGGAAAAAAATGTTTTTCGCTGAATGCAATAATAATAATATTGTGTTTACTCGTAGAAAAGACATAAGAGTAAACACATTTCTCACTATTATTGACATGCTCAGAGTATACTTATTGTGCAAATTAGTGCCTACAGAGAGATTGACAGTCGTTTTCGCTTCATAAATCAGTTAAAAACGCTCTCGGGTAATGAAATCAGAGACAAAGTTAACGATCTGGTTAAAGTTTAAAATAAAGATTTAGGAAAGTAATTAGCTGACGAATGTGTACATTTTTAGTGGTACCTTCATGTTTATTTATAAAAACGAAAAGTGAAAGGGGAAAAACATGGACATAGTTGCGCTTTAAAAAACTTTAAAAACTTAAAATAAGATATAAAACTTAGCACCCGTAACACTTCCTATTATAAAATTGAAAGAATATTCGACAAGGAAAATCCTACAGATCATTCTTAAGAAATTTCTGATAATGGTTTATTCTAATCTGCAAATTTAGTCAATTACCATGAAACGATACAAATGTTTGAAAAATTAGAGACAAGAAAATGCAATTAAAGTAGTATATTTATGTAATTACTGCAACATAGAAAAAAGTAGGGGTTCACCCATGTTGCGGCTTGAATGAAAGTTGGTGTCATTTCGAACTTGAGCTCCAATAGATACCTGCAGAGACCTAAATGGCTTTGTTTAGAGTGCACTTGAAAAGAACATCATCAACAGCATCAAGGCCCATTCATAAGCCAACCGCTTGCAAAGTCGGGTTGGTAAGTTAGCGATTTACAGAATATGTCGGTAAAGAAAACGCAAACGATATTAATATTTATTCGTTTTTCTTCTTACCTGTTAAGGTTCACTTATTTTATAATTTTTAATACAAAATGGGTTTAATTCTACACCACCTTTAATTTACCACGATTTAAAATCATTGGTCAATTAATAATTGGAAATGTAATGCGATTTTATTGATTGTAAGTGAAAATTCATTACTTAGCTAACTCATTTTTAACCTACTCTTAAAAGTTAAGAAAATCATACTGCATATGCAGTTTAAAAATGCATACTGTTCGTTATACTTACTTTATAAATTTGAAAATATACTTAGGGTCTTTTCTTGAAATAAAAAAAGAAATTTAAAAAAGTTAATGCAAGATTCCCTTTATAATAATTGAATATTATTGATAATGACTTATTGATAAATGTGAGCATAGAGAATAAGTTTATCAACCATTGACTTAAGAGTTAAGACGAAATTTTTTTTGCATATGAATCAGTGCTCCCAATTTTGGGAACTTTTTGAACTGCGCTTGCATCGCGCCAGCAATACGATTTGTTGCTTTTAGCGCGCGCATTTTAAATTATATAAATATTTCAATGTTATATTTATAAGAAAAAATTACTGGAAAATGCTTCAAAAGTAATTTATTAATCCTAAAATAGAATTTTTGAGTGACACGTGAAAAAATATTGTGATTTTATTGCAAAAAACGTTTTTAATTTTGACTTTAGAAAAAACAACGTTTTCAATTTGTTTTTGTACCTTTATTGATTTTATTTTAGGTCAAATACTAGTGAATACAAAAAATAAAAATTAGAAACACGACAGATACAATATTAAGCATTGCGCTAAAAACAATGCTTTCTTTATCTGAACACAGAAATCACAACGGCTTTTTAATTAAAATCGAGTTAAATTTTTAATCGTCACTTCAAAATCTTATTTTAGGATTATAAAATTACTGTTAATGCATTTCCTAATCATTATTTATTATAAATATCACATTGGAATATCGACACTATTCAAAATCAGTGCGCCATCAGTAACCAATCTTGTTACCGGCGCGACGCAAGCGCAGTTCAAAGAGTTCCCAAGATTGGGAGCACTGATATGAAAAAGCCTTTATATTTACAAGTTTGCTGCATAACCTGCAAATGATATTTATCAATTCATTATATCTATTTTAATTGCGGAAATAAATATTATGTGTTAATTATGTTCATTAAGCTATTTCCATCAGAGTTCGATGACATGTTTGCTTTAGGTTAAATATTGTGTTATTAATTAAACTTAATGTTCAAGTGGGCTGAGCGAAAAATACACTGTAAAAAAATCTATTGAATTTTACATCTCTGGTGGATGTAAATAAAAGAACCCTTATGTATCGGAGTAACTTTACAAATCTGTTGTGATATTTCAATTCGGCCGATAATTTTACACGCGAAAACGTAAAATTCATTATGTGAAAGAATCAAATAAAATTTATCAGGGCGACAGGTTTCGAACACTCGAAGCTCAAACTTCGTAGAATTTCATGGAGATTGAAGAAACACAAGCCGTACACCTTACCACTTATCTAAAACACATAGGATAGTATGGGTATTTTTTTGATGTTTAAATATTCCGTGACAAAAATATGAAATATACGTTTTGAATAACCGAATTTTTCTCCGTTCCAATAGCAGAAAGTGTAAAAGGCAAAATAGGAATAGCTCGAATTCGGTCTATTTTTGTGTGAAAGCTGTCAAAAAAGTTGAAAATAGCTGTCAATTTCCTCACATTAAGAATAAAAATGCTCCAAAATTGAAGGATGAAGGCATCGATAAACAACGAACACGAGAGACGCTTTCATATTTAAATATTATATGATTAATTATTCTAAATTTTAAATTAATTATAAGTAAAAATTTTTACAGTATCCGCCAGTGTAGAATTAAAGATCTTTGTTAAAATTAAAAATCTCGATGTAATTTTCAATCACAGGAAAGTGATTTTACCGACGCATGGTATTTTTACACGCTGCGACTGAATTTTCCCTTCTGAATGTAAAGTTCGTACGAGGGAATGTGTAATTTTATTTCTATCGAGTGTGTAATATTACACTGCTGTTCGAGGTTCCTTTTATTTACATCGCTAGAGGATGTAATTTCACATACTTTTGTAAAATCACACAGTGAAGTGTGTGATATTTACAATGATACAATATGTAATTTTCCGAAACTTTGTAATTTTACACAAATCTTTTTTTACAGCGTACGTTCATTTAGGAATAGAGCTCCCAAGTATCTCTGGTGGGCCGCACGTGGCGCCGCCTGCTGTTTTTTTCAAACAGGTATGAGAGTTAAGTTGAAGGCCCACATATAGCTGTATGTAAACACGCGAAAATTGATATGAAATAATTCATAAAATATATAATAAAAAGTGGTTATTATAATTCAAAGTGGACAATGCCTTAAAATTGTTAATCATTCATATCGAAAACTGAAGAAAAAAGGAAAAATGAAGATTTTCTTTAAATGATGATACTTTCGGGAATTTCAGAAAAGTCATAATGCAATAAACAGGGTACATGTTGTGAGGTATGCTGTGATTGATACTGTAGAGTCAATTAGAAATATTAATTTTTGTTTTTTATGTTTTTGATGATTTAATTTTCTTGATAACTCCTGAAATAAAAAACCTACCCGGAAAGATGATTCACCATAGCTACAATATTGCTATTTAGAATTCCGGGAAGTACTTCACGTATGAAATGGGGGTGAATGCTCAAAGCTATCACACAAAAGATGGGTGACACCCCTAAAAAACCCATCGTGTTTTGACGTATTGTGTTGTCAATTTCACATGACTGAATCAGTATCTTTATTCACATATCTAAGAGCTCTTTTAACTTTACTAACCGTATTATGTATTTACGTAATCGAAAAGGGCCCTCCTTTGAATATATTTTAATTTAAGTCACTATCAATAAATTAACCCTAGAATACTAACTATACGTCTCCGGAACGTAGTATGAAGTTCAAATGGACGCAATAGAATGTAAAACTCCCAATTCACTTGAAATAAATATATAAAATCAATATAGGGCCGATTTTAAAAAAAGAGTTAAAATTTAGAAATAATTTACAATTATTGTAATTTACAAATTACAATTTATAAATAAAGTTAATATTTCAAATCATGAGTTGTGGCTATATTTACTAAAACTTTAACCTAATAATATACAGTTCACCATAATTGTAAAACTTAATTTCAGCAGGTTTTAATGATATGCACGTCTGAGAGGCGTATATTGAGAAACAAGCAATTATTACTTTAGTTAGTATTTTAGGGTTAATTATTATGATGGAAGATAAGATTCGAAGATTTGTACAACTGTACATTATATTGCCTACATTTTATCTTGAGACTTAATTTCTCTTTGATGTGGAATTTTTAAGAGCAACAAAGAAAAGATCACAATTACTTTGGATACTCAAAGGTCTTTGCAATTGAAGACTCCTGGTCTTCATTTGCTTTCTTTTCCTTTTTTATTTTATCTTGTCTGGAGTATTGGAAAACTTTCGTCATTTGACGCATTTATTGCTCCGAGACGTTGATCGTGTCTATTCACACCATCAACTTGTTTTTTTCTTCTCGACATTTGAACCTTTCACGTAGTAAGTAAACCAATGGACACTAAAAGTTGCCATATCTCTTTCTTTACAAGCATATGTCCTCATTCCTAACTTACAAAATCAATCACGGTGAAAATATTTATAGCAGCCTTAGCCATACACTCTTAATAAACAAATTGTTGCAGTTGGACAATTTTGTCGTAAGATTTTTCATTTGTATCGAAATGTGATTTCAATTTGAAAAACGCATATAAATATTATACCATGCATTGTACACATGATGAGAAGGGGTATCAAGATTCGAGTACATCTTTATTCAGAAATTTCGAATTGAGAAGGGCGTTTACGAAGGAACAAGCAAAAAGTTTGTTACTTATTCAAACGTTCTAAGTAGAATTCTAAGCATGTTAAAAATGTTAGCTTACTAGCTTCGGAAAAGTTCTTTTTTCTCTTTTTTTTTATATGACTCGGGTGAGGAAAAGATTCTCTCTAATGTATGTAGATCGCAGATCAAGGAGTGACCCAGTTAAAAACAGCATAGCCATTCACCTTTAATGAAAATCTGACCCAGTCTTTGCGCTACTGAATTTTTATCGAAGCCTAGTTTGCTGTCGTCGAATTTGTTAAAAGTTTTGTGTCACATGCTACGACGTCCTTTTGAAACGCGAAGCAATAGAACTTCGCCATTTAAAGAAGAAAACTCGAGAATCTAATTCCGATGAGCTTTAGCAATTTCTTTATAGAAACTACGATTTTCTAATCTCATGTTTTCTTCCTGAGATTTAGATTTTAAACATGAAACAAGTAGTTCACTTCTTCAGGTCTGACCTTTAATGTGCACGAAACGTCGGCAAAATTTCATACTTTTTTACGCGAGTGAAACCCGAAATATCTCTTGTTATCAAAATGAATCATCGTGAAAGTATTAAATCTATTATGAAACAAGTATTCAGTTTCTTAATCAGATTCGATTAAAATCAAATCAATCCTTTCTTCGACCGTCAATATAAATATGCATGCGCAAATTTTTTGTAGGTCTTACAGTCTTCAATTGTTGAAGAAATATATAATAAACGATATTTACTAAAAAATTTCGTTTATTCAACCTTCCGACGTTTCGGCATCACTGCGTGCCTTTTCCAAGAAATCTAAAATAAATTTGTATAAATACTAACAGTTTTTTTACATTGTAATTAACTACTTTGAAATAAAAGAGATAAAATTCCCTGTATTTTGTTTTAAGTGAAAACGAAAAACGATAAAAATTTCAAAATTGGAGTAAAACATGTCAATGTCATCAAGTCCAATATTAAAAATAAGAATAAAAAACAGTTACCCAGGTGCGAATTCAGGTCGGCACCCAGAGTAGGTGCCCAGAGTTGGACCAGTAGTCGACTTTTCTCGTTAAAGAAAGATTTCCCATAGTTGCTCTGATGGTTAGTCCATGTTCGGGCCAAAGTTGGGCCAACAGTCGGTCCCACATTGTCTGCCAATGTTGGGCCACCTTTTATATTTATAAGATACTTATGTGCCAAATCTAAACAACCAACGTTGGCAGACAACGTGGGACCGACTGTTGGCACAACTTTGGCTTGAACATGGACCAACCATCAGGGCAACTATGGGAAATCTTTCGTTAACGAGAAAAGCCGACTACTGGTCCAACTCTGGGCCAAAGTCGGCCCAGAGATCTGCATGAAGGGATTTAGAAAGTTCTGAAGAAGTTAGGCCGACTATTGGCCCAACAATGGCCCAAAAGTGGACCAACAAACGGGGCAACTATGGAACATATTTCGTTAATGAGTAACGCCGACTACTGGCCCAACTCTGGGCCAACGTCGGCCTAGAGATCGGAATGAAGGGATTTAGAAAGTTCTGAAAAAGTTAGGCCGACTATTGGCCCAACAATGGCCCAAACATGGACCAACCATCGGATCAACTATGGGACATCTTTCGTTAACCAGTAACGCCGACTACCGGCCCAACTCTGGACCAAAGTCTTTTTGGGCCAAAGTCAATTATCTTGATTTAAAAATTATAAAAACACCAAAAGGTGAGTTGGTAACTGATTGTTTTAAAAAAGATTCATGGTCTGGTAGATATCTTAATTTTGATTCTCATCATTTGTATTGTCAAAAAGTTGCCCTAATAAAAAGTTTAATAGATAGATGTGTAAAGTTAAGTCATATAAAATTTAGAAAAGAAAATTTGGACCAAATAAAAATCACATTAATTCAAAATAATTATCCGCTTCCTTTGATAAATAGTATTATTAAAGAAAGAATTCATAAAATCTATAATGGTTCGAGTGAGAAAAATAACTGGATTGACACGTATAATAAATCAAATTTAAAAGTAACGCTACCGTATGTTCAAGGTCTCTCTGAATGGTTGAGAAATTCACCAAAGAAATTTAACATAAATGTTTATTTTAAAAGCAATAAAACTCTAAAAAAATGTTTACCTAATCCAAAAGATATTGATAATACTGATAATTTATTGGGTATTATATATCTTATAAATGTAATTGCTATGAAAAAGTTTATATTGGTGAAACAGGCAGAAGACTAAAAACAAGAGTCTCTGAACACAAAAGAGATTGCAGAGTAGAAAATTTCAATAGTGGTCTATCACAACATTGTTGGAGTTTAGACCATTATTTTAATTTCGATTTCAACAATATTAAAATTCTAGCCAAAGAAAAAAAAAACACAAAAGAAGAATATTGGACTCCATAATAATAAATAAATATCGTACTACTTCTATTAATTTACAGACAGAAATGATGAATGTTAATAAAATGTATCAAAGTATCATAAAATAAGTCTAAATTCAAAATCCAGTACTTTGCCGCGCTTTTCTCATTTGCGGTTCTTTTAAATTACGCCTTTAGTTTGTACTAATGAATTTACCGCCTTAATGTATGTCCTATTTCTGCTGTGTCATATGTTCGTCGTCTGTCCATAACTATTATAAAGTTGTTTTTCTTTTCCATAAGGAGGTAATCTTATAATTAAAAAACCTCTTAAAATTTGAGGTTTTTGTCTTCTTATATATTTTAAAAAACATTATTTTTCCACTTGTTACCAAAATTGGAGTTTTAACTGGTTTTTATTTTTATTTTTAATATTTAACTTGATAACATTGACATGTTTTACTCCAATTTTGAAACTCGGAAGGTTGAATAAACGAACTTTTCAGTAATTCTCGTTTATTATATATTTTTTCAACAATTGAAGACCGTAAGACGTACAAAAAATTACACATGCATATTCATTTTCTCTCCGAAAATTGTAATTTAATAAAAAAAAGTTTTTTTTTTTAAACCGAGAATATGTGTTGTTTTAAGAACCAAGGCTATTTTTGAAATCTTCTTAATCAGCCGTGATATTTTCAAACTTGTTCAATCGACGAATCGTATGATCTTATTTAAAGGAATGACATTCAGACGCATTCTATGACGTTAAGAATTACCGACAGTCTAAATGCATTTCTTTTCCACCTTCTCATTTTGAATTTAAAGAAGATATCTCGTTAAAATATTAGGAAGCGATAGTAAAGACTATCAGGGCACCGCTGTCTGACCTGTTTAAGTTTATTTGTGGATTTCAGCATTAAATGGACCCTCATGGTCGGTATGTAGTTACCGGGGCATCCTAGGTGGAAACACGCGACTGGCTCAGTACTGGCCTAGTATAGATTGCCGGAGTTCCAGTACTCGGCCAATATTAACTTCTGATGCTCCGTAGTACTGACGTGCGGTCCAAACGTCCCGAGTAAAAATCATAAGTAGGCTCTTTTAAACTGAACCAGTGAAATTTTCACTGGTTGAATCATTATTTTCAGTCATCACTGGTGAACCAGTAGGCGATTTAACGAAAGCAGGGTTACTAAACATACCAGTAACGCAAAGTGATAGATTCAACCAGTGATATAGCACGCCATACTTATGTATTAGTATTTTTGTTAGAAATACAGGGGAGTGGGACATGAGCCTTTGCACACCTCTTTTTTTGTAACTCATTAAGCTCTTTTTATTTTAATTATGACAGAGCTAAAAAAATTTCTCTTTAAAAGGTTTATTGCTTTTTAAATTCTGTATAAAATGAGCCAAACAAAAAGTGAAGCCAATTTGTCTATTATTAAAGTAGATACTGCAAAAACAGTGTAAGTTTTAATGTTTTCTTAAATTTTTAATTGCATGAACTTGTAGTTGTAACAAAGAGTTGGAAACATTTAAAAACATTTTATCTGTAGGTAAATCAGAATCAAAATTGAATAAATATATTTTTTTGTACTTTCATAGAAACTTTATGATTATGCGATTCATGTATTCTTCAAAAATATTTTTGTTAGCACATAGAATATTTGCAGCTGTTGTTATACGGTGAAAAAATAGCTTCAAAATGAGAACAAGAACAATAAAAATGTTGATTTATTCGAAAGTTATTAAACATTTAAAATAACATTGAAATTTACACTATTTTTGCAATATCTTCTATCTAAAAAATCGACAAATTGGCATTGGTAAGAAAAAACCTTGTTTTATCGACTTCTTCTAGACTATTTATAAATAGTTTAGAAATAGTCATATAAATTGTCTGGAAGTAGTCGATTAAATAAGGTTTTTCCTTACCAATACTAATTTGTTGTTTCCCAGACGTTAAATTAAGAAATGGTACATCCCGAAATTTTTTACATAGACAAATTGGCTTCATCCTAGGCTCATTTTATACAGAATTTCAAGAACAATCTACCCTCTAAAAAGAAATTGTTTTAGCTCGAGCATACTTTGTTACTTTTGCCTCCCTGTATTTGGGTCTTAGGTGCTTGAGGGTTCCGCGTACGAAAGGGGATAACCAGCACAAATCAAATCTTCTTGATCGTGGAAAAACGTTTGTATTTGTAAAACACTGCAGTATTCATTACAATCAGAAATTCATTTTTTCGCAAACCCTTGATACACCTCCCTGAAAATTTGAGCCAAAAATAAATTAAGTGTTCCAAAGTTACTTCGATTTTTGTGGCATATCTACGCCAATTTTCTTTATACAGATTTTTAGTTTTCACTATACGATTTGAAAAACCCTACCAATTATAACGTTCTTTGGTAGAATTTCGATACTTGATAATTTAATTGAGAAAGATGAATGAAGACCGAAAACAACAAGCGCGCGCGTGCGCGAACACGTGTTCGCTTCTGAATAAAATGTTTTTCACCGTACGGGAAATACCTTCACTGTTAAAAATGTTTATAATTTTAATATACATTTATTAGACATTTGTATAGTAAATTTAAGAACTCGGTCTATGAAATAGTTATTAAGAGGCTCCATGGTAAATGTAATATACATGTATATTGATCAATTCTTAAAAGAGCCAGGTAATTTCACTTTACACAAGCTAAAAATAATTTGGACAGTAATGTTTAATTCTAAATAATAAAGCATTATATTTGTTTCTAGTTGAATATAAATTATACTGGGTTTCAAGTAGATAAGTTCAATTAAGTACATAATTAAGACACCTAACCTAAAAGCAGCAGTACTCAGGTAAAAATTCTGACATTGACATTGAATTTTGACGAAAAACCCACGCGTACGTTAAACTTTGATTATAAATAGGAATTTAGTCGATGTATTGTAGGCTATTATTTTAGATCTAAATATTTGACAAAATTTAAATATATGAAAAAACTTTCAACTTTTATGCACTCTATATTACTATACATGTATATTATTTTAAAAGATAATGGTATATTAAATTTACTACACGTATATGCATGTTGCTTCCATTACATTTCTAGTAAAGTCGCTATATAAAGGGGGAGGGTCGGTAAGGCCGGTTTTTGGCCTAATTTATTTTTGGACCAAAAAATCTGAAAAAATCATGGTAGTATCTTATAAGTATCCCGAGT
>NC_046658.1:35381203-35393676 GCF_010883055.1 Belonocnema kinseyi
GGTCAAATCGAGAGAAAACGGTAAAAAATCCAAAAAAATACGTTATAGGTTTTCGGAGTCGCTAATTACGAATCTGGCATCCGTTGAACTCTATCGCTTCAGATTCAAGGTCATTTGAAGGTCAAATCGAGAAAAAACGGTAAAAAATTAAAAAAAAATATGTTATAGGTTTTTGGGGTCGCTGATTATGGACCTGGTGTCCGCTGACCTTTATCGCGTCAGGCTCAAGGTCATGGGAAGGTCAAATCGAGAGAAAACGCTGGAAAAAATATGTTATAGGTTTTTGATTTGACCTTCAAATGACCTTCAAATGACCTTGAACCTGACGCGATAAAAGTCAAAGGACGCCAGATTTGTATTCGGTGACCCCGAAACTCATAGTAAACCCGAGCTAACCTCAGAATACATGTTTAAGAGTGTCAAATCTCTCGAAAATACAGTTGGTGGGTACTGGTGTTTCCTATATTAGTAGGGGGGTGGGGGTGGCTGGGGGGTGGAGGGTAGTCCGTTTAGCGTGCAATCGACTCGGGATACTTATAAGATACTACTATGAATTTTTCAGATTTTTTGGTCCAAAAATAAATTAGGCCAAAAACCGGCCTTACTGACCCTCCCCCTTTCTATCAGTGTTCCGTAGGACATCTAGGACATCCGTTGTTAATAAAAAATGAAAAAAAACACACACACATATTGAACAAATATTAAAACAAATTTCGGTGACTCCCTTTTGTACGTAAACCCCTTACTAATTGGGTTTGGCTTTGAGCGACGCGACACGTTAACTTAATGTTGGGCCTTTCACATTTAGGCGCAATATATTATATTCAATCATATTATATTGCAGTCCGGCCCTCATTTGTTGTTATGAGAGTAGCGTGAGATTAAAAAAAATTGCAAAGGTTAGCACAAAAGTGACGAACGATAAGTTCATACATAATCAGCTGAGAAACGACAACGCGCACGGCCAGATGGCTACTTGTCCTGAGTACCTATAGTGAATCTCATTGATTAAACCAGTGACGGAATTTCAATATGTGAAGCAGTGAAATCTCACTGATTGTCAGTGATGCACTTCTGGCTGTTTCAACCAGTGAGATTTTACCTAAAACCAGTGATATTTAATTGGATCTTTTTAATAGAATGGGAGTGATCAATCTTTGACTTTCCAAAGTATAAAAAATGTATGGTAAATCAGACATTCCTATACTCCTACCGGTGTCGAAATAAAGGCAATCCTTTAGATCTTCCTATTTGTGCTTTCTATTTTGTTGCACATGCGTCATAGAGGGCGCCAGTAAGTTTACGTCAGACAACTGAATATAACGGGTTAGGTGGAGATTCTAAGATATCTGTACGCCAAGGGCTATACAATAATCCCAATTGCACAGGACGGAACATAATTTTCTTAATAGTGTAGAGAAATCGCATGCCACAGTAGCTTGCAGCTAATAATGTCAAAATACACTTCTGGAACAAAAACTTTCGTTTATTGCGAGCATTTTCGTTATACAGTTCACAAATTCTTGTTTCATTGGAAAAATTGACAATGTAACAATCTCTTTGTATGGATTATTTAGCCACCAAATAAGAGAAATATTTTAGCATAGATTACGCCACTTGATGAGTTTTACTCACAAAAACTTATATTTGTTCATAAAATGCAAAATAATTTGTAGGAAACAAAACCATGCTGACGTAATCTTGAGCATTATATCGACAGCCCTTAGCAAATACGAAACGCACACGCACAGGTTTGAATGTTCATAAGTTTCATTTTCTTTAAGAAATGATAAGTAGAAAAAAAATTAATACACTTAATATTTTATAAGTAATATTAATACTAAATAAAGAAAAAGAAATAATGTTATTTTCAACGGCGAAAGCGTTGAATAGTGAAGTTTAAATGTGGTCTTCGTAAATATTTTAAAAATCATGACCATGTTGAAAAGAGGGCTAGAGAGTTTATGCGAGAATCAAAAAAAAGTATCGAGGGCTGAGTAGGTCCAAAAGAGGATTTATTTACAGTTATAGAGGGTAAAAGGAGGGCCGATACTGCGACTCGGGAAATATATTGGAATAGTATAGATACATTATACCTAAAGTATAGCTAAAGTATAGGATACACTTCATCTATACTTAAGCATAGCTGAAGTATAGTTTATACTTCATTTATTCTTATGTATGAATAAAGTTTTGGATATAGAATGGCACTCATTTTTGTTTTCAAAATATCTTGACAATGGAATAAAACATAATGAATCATGAATGACAGCTCATCTGAAAACTTAAAAATTTTGCGATTAAAGTGGTTTCGTGAGAAACATATGTTATTAATATTTTTAATATTTTTAAAAGCGGATTAATAAAACCGTTCAAATCTGGGACTTTTAAAACATTTTCGCCATATTTTCTTCCCGAAATCTACTTGAGAGTAAAAAGTAAACTTCTCAGTTTTTCAGCTTTATGGAAAATCATTATAACAAGAGGATATACAATGGGAAAGTTATATGATTATTTACTGAAATATGGTACCAGTTGAGTTTGCAAGATTTACGTTCTAGAAATCTGGATGACAGACATCGGTCTTTAGTTAAATAGTGAAAGAGGAAAACAAGCGGCCTTAGTTTCCTGGTTAATAGTGAATAAAGGTAAATTATAGGTCACAAATTAATAAAATTGGATTATGTTAACAAAATTAAAACTCAAATGTGCTAGATAACCCAAAGTTGTAGCGATATGTCTTCTTTCTTTAGAAATAATAAGGATGAGGGATAAACTTCCAAAAGCACATACCTCTGATTAATTTGAAACTCCAGCTGTCCATGCATTTTGAAGCGCTGATTACAAAGCTGATAGTGTAAATACTCGCTTTGATTTTCATGGTAAAGTCCGTGAAAAAGTCATCAAATTCATGGCTTAAGTTTTTAGACAAAAGTTGTAGATCTAAAGTTAACTGTTCTGAAAATAGGTCAAGTCAGAAATCCTTCTCAATTAAAATGATGTTATAGAAAACTTACCAATTTTTAGTTCTATCTATCTATTGAAACATTTTATACATTCTAGCTCATTCGTATAGTTTTGCCAACTATTAAAAAATGTTAAGCTTGCTTTGTCTTAAAATAAATATTTCACTAATTAAAATTATATGACGCACACTCGAGATACAAAACTGTTTAATAATTTCAAACTTAATTTTATTAGCTGGTCTATGACATGACTTTACCACTGGCATATAAAAACAACACCAACGTTTTTAAACAGTTACAATGATTACCATGCCGACTAAATTAGCTAAGCGGTGAATCTGGGCTCTGGAAAAGTCCGGATGTTAAGCCATTTCCAGCGTGGACAGCACTCGGATGGGAGACCATCTGCGACGTACGCGACCAGGTTGTGTATTCGCTGCATTTTAATCAATGTCAAGCGGGGGAGATTTGACGCCGAGGATGGTGTTGTGTACATTTGATGGATGGGGTCGAATGTGTCTACTTTCAAATTCGACAGTCGAAAAACCGGCTCCTCTTCCTTGGCCAAACGCTCAGGCAAATGCGAGTACTTCTGATAAAATTGAATCAACACTTGGCAAGTTATCATTGGTAGTGAATATGCTTATACATTGATCCTATGATTGCCCACCTCAGTAAAAATACAATTTTCACAGGCTTATACCCAGTGTAGTGTAGTGATACTTTAGCAGCGATGTTGACCCGTGTGTTAGACATCTGTTTCACCCGTGTTTTACCACAATGCTGTGGGACTTAAATGGACCATACTGAAACAATAATAATAACAATAATAATAACAAGAATCTACCGAAGGTGTTTCGCGTTAATGTCGCTTTAGGGCTTGAGCTTTCCTCTCAAGACTTTGGCGGCTATGTTGGCGGCAGCATTGCTACTGACAGGGTTTCCCATGCCAAATAGGCTGATAACGAAGAGGAGAGGGACTAAGTAGAACACCAAAACCCATAAATTAAAAATGGAGAGCATATTAAAGCTTTTGAAACGCTTGCCGCTTCTCGAGGATCGTTGGGGCGCCCCTGGAGCCACAGCTGGGGACCACAGCATGCCGGACGGTGGCGATCGTGAGCTGCGAGATGGTCAGCCAGAACTCACTAATCAAATAGCTGACCAGCAAGAACATCTGCGACAAAATGTAAGCAGTGGCACATCAACTGTGTCTGCTGAGGATGCTTTGGCTAGCGTTAGCTATTTGCAGCCAACCACCTCGATAGAAATACCGTGGGAGAGCATCAATTGGGATACCACAATGAAAGATGAATTGGTGCGTCTCTATTACGAAAGTGCGAAGTTTGAAATGAAAATGGAAAAAGGATACAATTTAAGAACGAAATTTGCTGCAAAGTATCTTAATATACAAAGAGTCGCACTAAGAGGTCTTATCGCTAAGGTGAAGGCTTGACGTCAAACGGTCAAGCAGGAGCAATTAATCTTCTTTCTCAACCTATGTATTGATGATCCAACATCACCACATCCTCCAGAGGTGGATGGCCTTATTCAATCAGAGGCAGAAGCAGAGGTTCAGAAACCAAAAAAGCGACGAAAATGGACATGCCATATAAACAGAGATGTTATACGCCTTTATTTTTTGGCGGAGAAATATGGGCAAAGTGTGAGAAGAGAACATCATAGACTCTTCTTACTTAAATACCCAGAGCAGCCTCAAGAACAAATGAGCAGAATCTGGCAGATCAAAAACGCTCAAGATCTGTAAACAGACTGCTTTCAGCTGTTCAAATAGCTGCTATCAAAATGAAAGTAGAACAGCAGCTTCCTATTAACGAACTCGCCTTGTAAGATGTGGATAACGAAGACTTAATTAATGCTGGAGGCATAGGATCCAGGGTTAATAAGCATCATGTATCCGATCCATTAGAACGAAATCCGGATATTATTAATGATAATATGGATAGAAAATTCCAGAAAAACTACAGCACCTGGAAAGGAATTTTGGTCATGCTTTACTAGAGTTCAGATATGTAGAACCAACACTAAGGCATTCTCAGCCAAAAATGAACATCACAAATGATCTGCGTGCACTAATAGCACATCTTGAAAGCAAGGTTTTACCTACGTATTTGAACGTAGCATAAACTGCGATAGAGGTGCAAACTCTTGTATACTGTGCAGCTGTGGCAACCGTTAGAAAGTTGGGCCGGAAAACTAGGTCTGCAAATGCAGTTTTTGTACCAGCAAGGGATCGAGATCCACCATGGAAGATCAGGTTGGATATGGATGTCAGCAAAGTAAGGTGCAAATTGGGTCGATTAACTCAATATAAAAAAGGAAATAGAAACAGAAAGCTGATAAAACATGTTACTAAAATCATCCACCCTTGGCATATCGAGACATTAACACCAGCAATATTGGTTGAAATTTTAGACTCTCAACGACAGAGACTTGATGTTGTTACTGCCAGACTGCGTCAGTACAAGAAAAGTAGTGAACGATAGCAACAAAATCAAAACTTTCAGACAGATGAAAGAAGGTTCTATCGTGAACTTAGAGTAAAGCCAAACAACCAGCAAGGCACCAAAGTCCATCAATTGGAAAGTATGCCTAACTACAGGTCGGCTGTTTGGGGAAAAATGAACATATGCAATTTGGACACTGCGTGGTTCAAACTGGAGGAATCAAGGGCAAGCAATAGCCCTGAAATGCAACTGACAAACGTCACAACTTTAGATGTTTCAGGGGTCTTGAAAAGGGCAAGTAATTGGAAAGCTCCAGGTCCGGACATGGTGCACCACTTCTGGTACAAGTACCTGCCGAGTATGCATCTTGCGTTGGCAAGGTGTTTTCAGAAGATCATTGAACACTCAGATCTGATGCCACGCTTTATGCTCCAGGGTACTACGTATAAGTTACCAAAAAAACCAGACGCTCAAAATTCATCTGACTTTCGACCGATAGCCTGTCTTCTAACAATTAATAAATGTCTTACAGCTATCATTACAGATAAGGTATATCCTCATTGCGACGAGAATGAAATTCTTACAGAAGAACAAAAAGGATGTTGTAAAAACTCGCGAGGCTGTAAAGATCTAGTCACTATAGAGGCTGTTGCCATGACTCAAGCTCGTAAGCATTAAAGGAACTTACACATGGCATTCATTGACTACAAGCAAGCGTTTCCTTCCGTGGCGCATTACTAGTTGCTTGAAGTCTTAAAACTTTACAAAATCTGCCCACGCATTATTGACTTTCTAAGCCATGCGATGAGGCTCTGGGGTACAAGAATCAAGTATTTTGATCATGGACAACCAAGGATAACTAGATAGTGAAGACAGGCCTAACGACTGCCTTCACTACGAGACTCAAATTAATTATGAAGAGTTTTCTCAACTCGGCAAACAAAATCAGGGCGATCAACACATATGGCATCCCTGTCCTCACGTACTCCTTCGGACTCATAAAATGGTCTAACACCGAACTTGAAAACTTAAACAAAATTGTTTGCGTAGAAATGACGAGGCACCGAATGCACCACAGAAATTCAGAGATTGAAAGGGTAGTTCTACCATGACATTTAGGGGGTAGGGGCGTTGTAGATGTCAAAAAACTGTGTGAGTCACAAGTTATACAGTTGCGAGACTATTTCAACAGCAAACGAAATGTTGCGATTTAAAGTACCATCTGCTAAGCGGAACTTGGCTACGCGCCCTTAAATTTTTCATCAAATGAGGCTTTGAATGTCAGGGCAGAAGCCATAGAGGAATCAGAAATACAATGGAGCCAGAAAGCCATTCATGGCAAGTACCCCAACACGTTAGATGAAAATGAAGTGGATAGTGAGGCATCTAATATTTGGCTAAGAAAGGGTGTCCTGTATCTAGAGACGGAAGGATTCCTCATTGCAATACAGGAAAAGGTTGTCAGCACCAGGAATTATCGAAAACACGTGTTACATCAAGACGTGGCTGACCGGTGCCGATTATGTGGAGATACCAACGAATCCATCAAGCACATTATTGATGGCTGTTGCGTAATGGCTCAGAGAGAATATACGCAGAGACATAATGATGTAGCGGGCATTATAGATCAAAAACTTGCCCTAACCTGGGACTCTTAAAAGAATGGATGCCCTTCTATAGATACATTCCAATGCTCGTTTTAGAGAGCGAAGATTACATCTCATATTGGGATGTTACTATCCAAACGGATCATTACATCCGGGCCAATAGACCTGACATCGCGATGCGAAAAAAAGGTGGAAGAGTCTACATAATCGACATTGCTTCCCGCTTAAACGAAATTTGCAGTGAACCTATAAAACGAAGATCTACAAGTATAGCGAGTTAAGACATAAGGTAAAGACCATATGGAGGAATGTGAATCAGGCATCTTTTCATCCAATTGTCATTTCGGCTACAGGCATTGTCCACGCAAGATGCACTGAGCATCTTGAACATTTAGGAGTCAGTAGGATATTGGCAGCAGCTCAGAAGCAGGTTTTATTAAACACCTGTCGCACTGTAAGAAATTTTCTTGACCATTAGGAAGCGAACGACTAAAAACCCGTGGAGTGGCAGATGGTAGCTCTAAGAAAGTATCCAGAGGTGACTGTTGTCACCTCCAACGCTCGTGGTCGCTCGTAATTGTATACCTACAATATCATCGCAGGAGGCTTCTAGCATCGTGTTAAATTATTTGAATTGAATTAAAACATTCTAATCTCATCAGTCACTTGACTTAGTACGTGGCTTTAATGCATAACCGGGTTCACCTGAGTAAAAGTTTAATAAAACATATAATAAAATAATGGTTACCTTTAAGTTTTCAGAATATCTATTATATTGTATCTAAGATGTAAATAATTTTTTTGTCTAATATTTCAATTGAAGTAAGAATACATGAATCATGTAGTTTAGACAAAAAGAAGTGTGGAGTTATAAAACTCAGTAGAACTTGAATATAAAACTCAAAGATAGAAGAGATTTAAGGAATAAAAAAATTCCATTGCGTTGAGAAAATTTCAAACGAGATGATTTCTTTAAATTTAGATTTTATGAGAGTTATTAGCAGCAACAAACTGAGTAAAATAGTCTTGTGAAAAGCTTTTACATAATTTTTTCCGAATGAACTATATAAACACAAAGGGAAATCCATTAAAAATCATGTTTCAGTGAAACATGTGAACACATTCTTTTTTAATGCAACGAGAGAAAATTTCTTCGCTATTAACGATTGATGTATTCATAATTTGTTTTGTCTGCTACTAGATTAAAGTATTATACACTGTAAAAAATGTTATGTTGAAAATCACATTAGACCGTAATTTAACCTACCGAACATTCAGAACTTCACTGCGATTAAAATAGTAAATTCACGAGACATCAATAATAATTAACATTGTGGTATAATTAAACTGAAAGGAACGTTGTGGTAAAACCCTGACTCGTAATTTGACAGTCGATGTGTAAACTTGTATCTTCTTACAATGGAAACTATTTGACCTAGTTAATGAGATGCAAAGATACATACAGCATTGTATTTACATGAGACTGTTAATTTACAAATAAGAGCGTATTTACAATTTTTCTGTGTAATTTAAATTGACTGAATGTAGAAGTGCTTGTCAAAGACCAAAATTACATGCAGTATGCTATTGTCCCTGATAGCTAGTGATATACCGGAAAACAAAGGAGTGTTCGGTTATTTTACCTCCATTTGTTTACAAGATATTCTATACTTATGTACAGATATTCTGTATCATAACTTGTAAAGTTACGGGAAATTTCGTAACATTAGGCAGCGCCTAACTTATAATGAAAAAATAATAAAGTTTTCTACAAGCAGTATTACTGGCTTTGCTTTAGACAATACACGTTTTTCTTGTCAATTCACAAACACAAAGTTTGTCCACGCACGCGGCTGTGAATTTACACACAGTTTCTTTTTTTCAGTGTCATTCGTTTTTTTACGCAAGAGTCTCGGTCATTCCCGCTGACTCTTGTAACTTCACTACATATTATATGGGTTGATTACTTTCCAACGTATTACGATGTAAAATAACACAGAATTTTTTTTACATTGCAGGTAGAGTCTATTATTTTATACTTCAACATATGAAAAAAAAACACTATCTAGTTCGATCACTGTTTATTCTTATCTTTTTTAAAATGATGATATCCATCATTTAAAGTTTTACATTCTCATCATAATGAGAATGCATTAGTTTTGTGTGAAAATTGACTGTCGCGGATTTCTTTGAATCTCTACGTTTAGAGACGCCATAAATCCGAAAAAACTGGTATTACGGTGGTGTCTCTCTGTCTGTCGTCTTCGTGGTCGTCTTCATTGTCCTTATCATCGTCGTCTGTATATCTGATAACTTTCGAAAGACTAATCAGATTAGGTTGGGCTTTGATAGACGTTTTTAAGACCAATAAGAAAGATCGAGTTCGTTATTTACACAGGCCCGCAAAACAAAGTGTTTTGTGCGAGATATCAGAGTATGGTATCTATACGTATTTTTGGCCGCTGAACACGAATCTGATATCAGTTTACCCCTTGCACGTCAGGGTTTTCCCTTAGATGCGGAAAGTTTTTTAATAAATCAGCTTTTCCGGTTATAAATTACTTTTGGTATTAAAATCATTTGGAAAAAAATCAGGCATACTATTGTCGTTTATTGTTGTGTGGGGAATACGAATCCGAGACTAGTTTCCTCTCGGCATATCAGTGTTTTCCCCTGGACGCGGAAAATTCCCTAGAAAATCAGCTTTGTCAGGTGTGAAATGACCCTAGTTTATCAAAGTTTCCCCTTAGACGTGAATATTTCACTAGAGAATCAGATTGTTCTGTTATGAAATTAACTTTGATTTTGAAATCGTTTGAAAATAGGTCCGACATGGCATCTTTATGTATTCTGGTGCGCTGAATATAAATCTGACATTAGTTTTCCGTCAGTACCTCATGTTTTGTCCCTGTATGTGGTGAAATCCCTAGGAAAGCAGGTTTTCCGTATAGAGAGTTACCCTGGTTGTTTAATTATTCTGGGAAACGATCTGAATGCGATATCTTGAAGTATCCTGGGGTGCTGAATACGAACGTGATGTTTGTTTTTCCCCAGCAGATCCGCTTTTTCCACTAGATACAGAATATTCCTAAGATAAGCAGGTTTTTGTTTAGGTTAAATAGAGATGAGAGCTTTCTCTTCAGAGCCTTTATCTTTTCTCACATACTCGAAAAATGGCCTAAAGAGCTCTCTTTTTTTATAAAATGAAGTTATAGTGAATTCATCTACGCAGCTGAAAACTTTCTCCTAAACGTGGAAAAATTGAGAGCCGAATTTTTGTGCCGCTTGTCAGATGAATTCAATACCAAGAGTATTCCGTGTACAAAAAAGCTTATTTTCTGGGGGATTTTTAGCGTCTACTGTAAAACCCTTACGGGATGAGGGTAAACTAATGTCAGATTCGTATTTAGTGCACAAAAATACATAAAGATATTATACTCTGAACTGTTTATATACGATTAAAAAACAAGGGCAATTTCATATCCGGAAAAGCTTATTTTCTAGAGGAATTACGCGTGTAGCGAAAATCTCTGACGTGCTTCGAAAAAACTAATGTCAGGCTTCGTATTTAAAACCTAAGAAATATAAATATATCAGTCTCTGACCTGTTTTCAGAAGATTTTAATAACGAGGGTTATTTCGTACCCAGAAAAGCTGATTTACTAGAGAATTGTCCGCGCCAAGAGGAAAACCTTCACGTGCTGGGGAACAACTGATATCAGATTCGTGTTCAGCGCCCGAAAATCCATATAAATAATACTCCGATCTCTTGCACAGCCCATTTTTATTTGTAGGCCTGTGTTTCATCATTTTTCGAGGAACGGCTCTGGTTTGAACCATACATTAATGAAAAATTACATTTTGCGGTCAAACTATAAAAGTTAAGAAAAAATTAATGAACAATAATGGTTTATCCAAAAAATGTCTACAACTCCGTTCTTAATTATTTTTCTATTTCACGCCTAGTTTTTGTCTTAGTCATAAGAAATAACCTTGAAAATAAACAAATAAAATTATAGGAAAACCGACACACGATACGAAAAAATTATTCGACAATAGCTGTTCGTCAGCAAAAGATCTTTCTATTTGTTATTAATCATTTTTTAATCGGAGGTCTATTTTTTATTTTAATCGTAAAAATTAGGAATTATATAAAAATTAAAACATTAAATTTTTGGAAAACGACAAAATATATGAAAACATAGACAAATTTTGTACGTCAAAAAAAGATCTATAAAATTGCGAACAATTATTTTATATATAGTGCATTTACTTGCATAGGGTCGTAGGCTGCATGGTTTTAAAAAATGACTTTTTTTTATTAAATTACAGACCTTGTAATACCACACATCGATTATCGGAATATTTTAAAGAAAAAATGACGTACTTCAGTCATGCCTTATTTACTTGAAGGGTCAGTTCTACAGTCCCACCGAGCTAATACTGCTTTTAGAATATTATAGGGTCGCAAGCAACAGTGTAAACAGACCCTGTAAGTTATTAGTCTTTTTTGTATATCGTCGCTGATAAATAATTAATAGCATGGTTAGTGAAATATAGAAACTGCTACATTAATGCAAATTATCGGTGGTAAGTATCCTCAATATGAAGAATTGTTTCTGCTTCTACCACTTAACACGCGTAATGAATAAGTCATACAAATTAATCTATTTCATATATTTACAATAATTTTGGTTATTGCAAATTAAAAGATTAATAAACAGTTGGCCTTTGTATGTTTACTTCTTTCTCGAAGTCCTTTCTAGGCAGTCTGATAAGTCCCTGAAAAATGAAACACGGAGGCGTTTTTTTAGCCAAAGTCGGTTTTATTTTTCAGCATACTCTCCTTTTAGGTCGATACAGCGAGTGCAACGATTTTCTAACTTTTTGATACCGTCCGAAAAGTACTCGATCGGAAGGTCTCCAAAATACGCCTCAGTTTCAGCTATGAGCTCCGCATTTGAGTAAAAAAGCTTACCGGTGAGCCATCTTTTCAGGTTAGGGAACAAGTAATAGTCGCTGGGGGCCAGGTCTGGTGAATACGGTGGCTGAGGAACCAATTCGAAGCCGATTTCATGCAATTTTGCTTGTGCAACTAAGCATGAATGAACAGGCGCATTGTCGTGATGATAAAGCGGTTTTTTCTTCTTCAAATGCGGTCGTTTTTCGGTGATTTCGATTTTCAATCGGTCCAATAATGATAAATAGTATGCTCCGGTTATGGTTTTACCTTTTTCAAGATATTCCACGAATATTGTGCCATGTGCATCCCAAAATACGGAGGCCATAACCTTTCCGACACACTATTGCGTTTTTGAACGCTTCGGAGTACTTTGGCCCGGTGGAACCCACTGTTTTGCCTGTTGCGTTGAATCAGGAGTGTAGTAGTGGATCCAGGTTTTATCCATGGTTATGAATCGGCGCAAAAACTC
>NC_046658.1:35393776-35396390 GCF_010883055.1 Belonocnema kinseyi
CTGTAACTTGTAAATGCGTAAACATAAATGGCTGAAGTTTTGACAGGCGTCATTTGAAGGATCAAGCTCAACGAAAATGGTTCACATTAGTGAATACTAATGTCATCTCTTAGAATTTTCAGGTACTTATCAGACTGCCTAGTATGTTTTCTTGAATGATGTATTTCTGTAAAATAAGTGAACGCTTCTGAACGCTTAACCCTATACAATTTTTTTGGCCTCTCCTGTAAAATTTCATTTTTGTGGCTTACAACCTTATGCAATTAAATGGACGATATAGTATTGTAAATAAAGCGAAAGGCCACATTTAGGGCTTAACAGTAAATAAAAAAATTCAATTTTTTACGACGAATTTGGTCGTCCCGAAGCTGAGAAATGAGTAGTCAGCCAATTTGTTTAACGATTGCCTAGTCGTCCCGAAATTTCGGGTTGATTACTCCATCTGCTTTTCTGGCTCTACCAATTTTTCAGGACGACTAAAGGTTGACTACCAAACTTCTCATAAAATATCATGTTTCAAACTCTCCATATAAAAAACATATTATTTATTTAAAATCTTTAACAAGAATGAACGTTCAACATCTAGTTGCATAAGGTTATAAGCCACAAAAATGAAATTTTACAGGAAAGGCAAACAAAATTTGTATAGGGTTAAGCGTTCAGAAGCGTTCACTTATTTTAAAGAAATACATCATTTAAGAAAACATAAAGACTTTGATAAATAAATTTACATAGATAGGCCAAATGCTTATTATTCTTTTAATTTGCAATAACCCAAATTATTTTAAATATACGGAATAGCTTAATTTGTATGACTTATTCATTATGCCTGTAAAGTGGTAGAAACAGAAACAATTCTTTATATTAAGGATAATTACTATCGATAATTTGCATTAATGTAGCACTTTTTATATTTCACTAACCATGCTATTAATTATTTATCAGCGACAATATACAAAAAAGACTAATAACTTTCAGGGCACTCTGGCTTGCGACCCTATAATATTCTAAAAGCAGTGTTACCTCGGTGCGATTGTAGAACTGACCCTTCAAGTATAGAAGTCATTACTAAAGTAAGACGTCATTTTTTCAAAAATATTCCGATAATCAATGTGTGGTATTCCAAGGTATGTAATTCAATAAAAAAGGCAATTTTGAAAACGATGCAGCTTACGATCTTACGCAAGTAAAAGGACTATAAGTATATAAAAAAAATCGCTCGCAATTTTGTAGATCTTTTCTTGGCGTACAAATTTCGTCTATTTATTTTTTCATATTTTGTGTTGTTTTTGCAAAAATTTAACGTTTTAATGTGTATATAATTGTTATTTTTCACGTTTAAAACCAAAAATAGGCATCCGATTAAAAAATGATTTATAACAAATTTAAAGATCTTTTTTTGGCGAGCAGCTATTGTCAAATAATTAAGAAATAAATTGTAGAAATTTTTTGGATAAACAACTATTGTTTATTCATTTTTTCTTATCTTGCATAGTTTGACCGCAAAATCGATTTTTTATTAATTTTAGTGTGATATCTGTGCACGTGAAGTTAGAAAACTTACATCTGTACACATTCAAGTTCGCGTGTGCACGTATAGTTTTCAACGCGTACAATTTTTATTTGGAAATTTTTCAATGTGCACAGTTGTCACTTGGACAACTGTGCACGTACACAGATGGTACTTGGACGACTGTGCACGTGCACAGATGGTACTTGGGCGACTGTGCACGTGCATAGATGGTACTTGGACGACTATGCACGCCAAAATTTTGACGTGCACAGATGGGCTCCTATGGTCTTGGACGTGCACAGATATACATGCACAGTTTTCCTTCCGACCATCGACGTGCACAGTTGGGCACGTTCAACGTTGCTGCGTACAAAGTAGTCCGTCACCCATTAAAGACAGCAGAATACAAATTGAGAAGGATGGGGAAAAAAGGAAAAATAAACCAAAACCGACCTCTAACTTTTTTCCTTCTCCGTCTTTTTATACTATTAGGGAACCAAAATGTTTCGTGGCTAATTCAGACCCCCTCGTCAGGCTTTATTTATGGGTAAAATACAAGGTCTGATTGATAGACTCTTATGCTAGTTAAACATAAAACATAATACCTGCATTTAAAAACAGATATATACATATTTAAATTTCTGTCTTTAAAACAGGTTCCCTTATCTAATTTTGCATTCTATTGAAAACATTACGAGGATATAAAAATTATTTTTTATGATAAGAATGAAAAGTAATAACTTTAACCAAGAAGGAAATTTTTTGCTGATCCCAATGTTTACTTTTGTTAGTTTTAAAAAGTCCTGATATTTTAAACAGGTTGTCACATTTTTCAAAACATTTTATTTTAAAGCCATGGAACAAGTTAATTTAGAAAGACATAAATGCGAATTTGCATCTTTCCATACAAAAAAAATGTACTACAAATATTTAACAACGATGAACGCTCTACGATTGAATTGTTTCAAATTTAGTAATTTTCCTGTACTAGTAGTAAGATTAGAATGAAAGTAGGAATCAGAAGACTATTCATCATAGCATGCTACGCGCCGGTTGATAGTGATCCTAGAGAAGTGAAAGACGCCTTCTGGGACACTTTAA
>NC_046658.1:35396490-35397831 GCF_010883055.1 Belonocnema kinseyi
GAGAAGGAAAACCTAATTATATTGAGAGAACTGATTTAACTTTGTAAATTCCTAGGATCTCCCCTACTGGAAAAGAAAATACAGAAAGGCACAGAGATTTTTAAATTTGAGTGGACCAAAGGGAACAGAAAACAAAGTCTGATAACAAAGGAGGAGGGTAGATTTGGGCGGGTTTTGGCCTAATTTATATTGGGCCAAAAAATTTGACAAAAATTATTTTACTGCATACTAACAATAATAAGTCGATTCCACCTTAAACGGACCACCGTCATCTTTTTACTTTCCCCCCGCCGCTCACTTACATACTGAAGATGCCGACACTTGCTAACAGCATTTTTGGAGAGATTTGGCGCTATCAAACTTGTATTTGCTTGATAAAATACACTATCAACTTCCTATTAACTACCTTAAGAACTTATTTATCATTTTTTGCTTTTTCAACCCCCTTTATGGAGGCGGAAAGGATGATTTTACTATTTATTCGTGCGCGGGGTATACAAATTCAAAATATCTAAGCTTGATCAACAGACTTAATCAGAATTCCGAAACCGAAAAAAACTGCAAATGAACTTGAACCTGATGTTATAGAGGTTTACGAACCTCATTTTCAAAATCAGCGACCCAAAAGCCCTAGGATACCCTGATCAAGTCTGCTGATAAAGCTTAGATATTTTGTATTTATATACCCCGCGCACGAATAAACAGTAAAAATACCCCTTCCACCCTCATAAAGGGGGTTAAAAGGCAAAAAATGATAAATAAGTGTAGAGGTAGTTAATAGGGAGTTTATAGTGTATTTTATTAAACAAATACAAGTTTGACAGCGCCCAATCTCTCCAAAAATGCTATTAGCGAGTGATGGCATTTTCAATATTTGAAGGGATGGCGGGGGAAAGTACGGGTATGAGGATGATCCGTTTAAGGCGGAATCGACTTATTAATGGTACTAGATACCAGAAGAATTTTTGTCAAATTTCTTGACCCAACAATAAATTAGGCTTGACACCGCCCAAATCGACCCCTTCCTTTCTCAGAACTTCAAACACTGATAAAAAGTATAATTTAGTTTGAAATATTTTTTAATTTATACATTCATTCGGTTATTAAATCAAATAGATCGTAAAGCTAGTTAAAGCAATTAAAAAAAAATTTAAAGGAATTTATCATTTATAGAGAGGGTGAATATAATATAATTTAGTTATTAGTTTAATGGATAATTCGTGTTATCTCTTCTCAATGATTCTATTATTATTATTATTATTATTACACCATTAAGCCATTTCCCTTTCGGGGTAGGCGTGACTCACTCGGCAGGGGAAAGGAGTAGTGTGTGGATGGGAT
>NC_046658.1:35397931-35398907 GCF_010883055.1 Belonocnema kinseyi
GACCTCTTTTCGAACCGAGTGCCTAGTATTGATCCGCTGACGCCCCCTCGCGCAGTTTCGACCCAGCTGGTAGTAGACGGGGATGGTAGGAGGTCGAAGCCGAACCCAAACCCAAACCCAAAACCCCATCCTTGCAAACCAAACTCGACTACCACCCCTGCAACCAAATCTTCCCATTCCATTTCACCCCTGGCGCACTTTCCTCCATCGTCTCTTTCCTGCCCCATAATATGTATGTCCATAAAACACCTCTGAGTCGCGATCGTACTTTCCCATGTAGGAACGTGTAAGTTTTTCGTAACACTCACGCTGCTAGGCCTGGAGGACCCTGCTCCTGACTCATGTACGTAGATATTACAATGCATAACGCTGTTTCATTAAAGGAAATTAGAGGTTACTCAACTTTGTCTCCCTGAGGAAGAAACACGGCTTGATAAGTCATTTCTTAAATTATTATAAGGTGTTTCTTTAAAAGTTGGATTGATGAAGACATGTTGAGAGATACTATCCATTATGGTGTACTTAGACATATGCGGTCGGGAACTTTTTTCATTATTCTGTTGCTTCTATCGACGGAATTCGTTGAAATAACCAAAAAAATTTAATGTTCCCAATTTCATCCATATTGTTCGATATTTACTTCTCCACCATTTAAATTTTTCTATTAAATTTACTTAAAAACAATGCGCAATAATGAAAAATCCACATACTTTCTCAGTTTTAGTCGTAACCTTTCTAGATCCAGCCATTTTTCAAATTCAAACATTTTAATTTTAATTTGGTAGTTTTTCCCATGAGAAACAAAATATTTCGAAGAAAACTGAAAAGTTATGTGGATTTTTAATTCGTTTTACATTTTTTCTCGTGTCAATGCAAATGAAAAATTCAAGTGGTATATGCGGAAGGAATAAACATGAACTATTTTGGCCGAATTTGAATAGGAATAATTTTTTTGGCTATTAAATTGAATTCCGTG
>NC_046658.1:35398917-35403254 GCF_010883055.1 Belonocnema kinseyi
GGGGGAGAAATTTTTCCACGCTTAGGTATTTAACATTAGAACAGGCTCGTACATTTATATCTTGGCAATAAACTAACTTATTCCAGAAACACGCATTAAATATTTTTCTAAAATATAAACAATATTGCATAAAAGTAATTATTTTAAACTTCAGTTTCTGTTTGCATTTTCTATTTTCTTACTTAACTCTATAATGCTGATGAGCTTCTTTATTAAAGGATTATTTATTTGTTGATAAGTATTTCAATTTTTAAAATGGCTACTTTAAAAAAATGCAATGGTCTATTCAAATTAAAAAACAAAACGTAAACCGACTCTCAGTAGAGCCGCGGTGAATCACACTTATGGCTACGTCTCACGACCTTGAGGTGGGTGGTCAGTGTACGATGAAATTACAACGGTACAGAGTGGACAAAAATCCTGAAAAGCTGGCCATAATGCAGAAAATTGTTTTTGAAGTACATTCAAAGATTCAAATATGTGCAGTGGTAACCCTAGCATCGTTTCTTCCTTTCTTTTGTACACGTGTCGAACGCATTGAAACGCGTGCACGTCACGAGTAATAAAAATAGTTTTTCAAAAATACATTGTTTTTTAATGAAGTGATCAATTCCAGTGAAACAGCATGGATTGTTCTCATGAATTTAAGTACTTGAAAAAATAGTGTACCATAAATAGATATGACAAAGATGAAAGTAAAAAATTAATAAACAATTTACTTCGGTTTTTTAATTCTTATTTTAATTCACGTTAATGAAAATAGAGTAAAGAAAAAAGTCTTGCTAGGTTGGGCTCTGTTTTCAATTTTTAATGTAAAATTACACATGTACGTGAAACATATTTGAAAATTAGCTGCCCAATGTTGCCCGTTTAGTCTTAAGACATTATTTCAGAGTGATTGTACAAATGCGCTCTGAAACGCTCATTGTGCAGTGCACCTTATTCATACCGTAACATCGTAAACTTTTGTTCTTTTACTATTCTATTAGCTTCAACTAACGGTATAAGCAGACATCTGTTCATTAAAGGAACGCATTGTTTAAACGATCAAAAAATATCGACTCAATATTTAAACAAAATAAGTAATATTTTGTACTATTAAATAAAGATTCAGTGATATATGATATATGATGATAGTAAATAATCAGATATTAATAACGCTATTTCATCAAGTAATTTTAAATATTATAAAATATTGTGAATATTATTAATGTAGAAAAATTTTCAGTGATATAACATAACTCTCATAAAATTTTAAAAGCGTTACTTTTCCAGATACTGATCATAGAGAGACAAAAAAGCGGATTTGTTTAACCCGAGAGCCATTTTGTAACCGCCATTTTGTTTTCCAAAAACCAGTATCAGAATCTTTTTTTTAATGAAAAAATAAAAATTTTGTGAGAATCCTCCGCCATTTTCTAACTGCCATTTTGTTTTTTTCAAAAAACAATATCAGATTCGTAATCAGCGAACCCGAAAACCTCTAATTGATCCTTTTTTTAATAACAAAATAAAAATTTGTGAGAATCCTCCGCCATTTTATAACCGCCATTTTGTTTTTTCAAAAACCAATATCAGATTCGTAATCAACGAGCCAGAAAACCTGAAAGTGATCCTTTTTTGCTAAAAAAATCAAAATTTGTGAGTCCTCCGCCATTTTGTAACCGCCTTTTTTTCAAAAACCAATATCAGATTCATAATCAGCGACCCTAAAAACCTTCGAGTAAGAAAATTCATCCCAAAGTGATGACATTAATGAATTATGTCCAGCTTTTTGGAAATTTTGACCACTGTGCGACAGGTCGGCGAAACGCTGGTATGGCTTTAAGGTTACGAACCAGTGATAGCTTCGCAACCCTGAGAGCACCGACTACAAGGGCAATAACTTTAACCGAGTATTTTGAGTACAATTGTTTCAGCTCCCTTTTGAGGTCTTCCTACCTCTCCTCCTTATCCTGTTCCTTTTTAGCGATGTTGTAGAACGGAGGCGACTGTCCAAAAATCGTAGTTCCAGAAAAGTTGCACTTCTCTTTTTTTGGCAATTGACTCTATCTTCCTCAGAGCGTTCAGGAGGCAGGGTTGCAGTCAACGCCGTAAAGAGCGACAAATATGGCAATAAAGTACTTTTAAGGCCGCGTTCTGTCTGTAGAGATACGTAGTTCCCGCGTGGGATAGGCACCCATATAGTATATGTTCTAGGTATCCAGCTTGGAACTTCTTGACATACAAGGCGATCGCGGTATAATACTAAGGTGGAAGTTACTTCAGCTTTTAAAAAAGAAGCATCTATATGGAATAATGTACTTTCCTCACTTCTGATGTTAAAATTCAGGCCGATAGTCTCTACCGCCTGTTCCGCGGGTTTGTAAAGGAACGCTTTTTTGGCAATTATCTCGTGGTTCCTGACCATGTTTTGGAGAGGACCTCTGTTATCTGCAACGATGTCAGCTGTACTTAGAACAATTCGATTATGAAAAAACTGGAGATTTAGAAGTCCACTTTGACGGCGTGAAGTGTATAATCGCGGAACAGACGAATTGATATGCAAATTCTTATGCATATTCATGATCTTACGTGTAACGATGTCAAGGGCCGCAAGCTCGTTCTTCGTCCATTAAACCACCTTAAACGAGTGTACCCAGGTAGGTATAGGTCTCCCTGGTGTCAGTATGTCTGATAACACTTATATCCACAAGCTCAGGGTCCTCGGGAACGCCAATAATCTTTCCTTTCTTCAGATGAATTTTGGCACACTCGCCCAATCTAAAGTCTATACCAATCTCTCCTGTTTATTGCTTGCCGATATTTGAAGCAATCTGCAGTTTGATTTTACCAAAAGCGCAGATAGTTACCTTATGCTCGCAATGCTTAGTGTCGCCACAGATGTTTGCAGAAGAAATTCATAGTTGCAGAGAAAGAGGCAGAAGTGTGATGCAAAAAGCAGAGGATTCATGGTGTCGCCCTAAAAGTCGCCCCTATGGAAGGTGAAGTTGTTCGTTGTCACTCAACTTCCAGTTTATAAGATGTAAATTTAATCTAAAACACTTTGTTTTCGATAAAGACTGCTTTTAAGTAGGAAATAAATACTTTAAACTCCATAAGAAAAATCGTCAAAATATATTTTTTACAAATTAAAATGCATCTTTAGAATTATACCTACTCTTTTTGGTTCTGATTTTTGGATGCAGATAGCGTGTAACAGTTTAACCATTGCTAATAAATTCAAAAAAGTTATAATTCTCATGAAAGAGCCTCTCCCCTTCTACCCAAATAACCGAGGAGGTTATTTGCCCCCCCCCCCCAGGATTTAAAAGGGAGTCCGAGTTAAGACCAATCGCTTTTTTGTGAACAATCATGATTGCACTCTTCTTTGACCTATCACTCTTTTGTGACTAATCAATCTATTGTAATCAATCAGTCTTCTGTGACCAGTTCATACTTAGAACTCCCCCCCACCCCCAGTTTTCGATTACTATATCAATTAAACTTGTAAAGTGCGACCTGGAAAATATCGGTCAAGATGTAATCAATCATTCTTCTGCGATCAGCAGAAACTGTACTGGCAGAACGTCTATCCTCAGCAAAACTTGGAAGCACATGCTCAGGAAAGACGAGGACAACCCCATGAAAAAGCACCCCGCTGGTTTATTACACTTACTTTCCAGTATAAAAAAACTGTCTTCAAGAGCAAAAGAATTACAAAATTCTTTCAAAGTGTAAATAAAAACAGGTCATTCAACTAACTACCTCTAATTTAAATCACTTCATTATCTTCATTAAAACTGAAGATAGTGCAGTTGTATATTTAATATTTATGTACGGTGAACGAACAATTTGTTATATTTTGCATATTTTTTTACGGCACTTCGCTTACATAATTTTAATGTAATATTATGCATTTTTTAAGACTTTTGCTATTATTTTACCAATACAAAACTATGCTCCGAAGTTCACTGTCTTTAACAGCTGTGAAATTTGCTTACTTTTCGACAGATGTTCGGGTTTGTAAGCTATACAAATTTTTTCGGCAATTTCGTTTCAGATTTATTAACGTGCAACATTTTGATATTTAAAAGGATGGTAGTCAGTTACCTTAACAAGTAGACCACAACTGATCTTTCGACCTCCAAAAAACTAGAGCAATCTTGCCTGCTTGCCATGAAGATACCCGCACGTATCTAACAAAAAGTTGTATTATTTCCTTTATACAAAATTATTTTTTTTTTTAGAATAGCTTTTAATTAAAAAACATTTGTTAAAGGAGCGTTCACGTATTATGTAACATGAAAGGGGTATTTTATGGGTCATTTTGGTATGTTATGTGGAGGGGGGGGGGG
>NC_046658.1:35403268-35416079 GCF_010883055.1 Belonocnema kinseyi
GGGGGGGGGGGAGGTCTTTTGACCCGATTATGTAAAATTTGTAATATATGAACTTTCTGCACCACAAACTTTGTATATAAAAATTTCTAAATTAATAATTGAACCACCGCAACGTAAAACAGGATATCGAATATTTCTTGAGGAGTGTGTATGTGGGGGAGGGGGGTCCCAGCCGATTGGGCTTAAATGACGTTCGCCCCCGCCTCTCAGATCTCAAGAAATATTTAATATCCCCTTCTACGATTAATTTTTCTTCAAGGTTGCTGGGAAAATTTTAAATAGTTTATGTTTTATTTTAAAAGAATAATTTTCATTTTTGAAAAATAAACTCTAAAAGTAAACTAAGAAAGGTTTCTAAACATATCAAACGATTTTCGATAATTGCGGAAAAGAGTGCAATTAAAAAAATAAATGAAATTCTGGTTCCGACCTGTCGTATTGGTCAATCGATACCAGAAAAGTTTAGCTAAAAAGAAGCTTCCAGTTATAAGAAAATATTTTCCGAACGTGATTATATTGGGTTGACACTTTTTTCCTGCCCGTATTGAATGGAGACAGTGATAAGAGATGAAATACTCAATTAGAAATAAACTGATGATTCGTCTTCGAGATGTTGAAATACTAAATACAGGGGGACAATTTAAAAAAAAAATTATTAGGTTCCGAGAAATTTAAGTTTTAGTTTTGAGGTTAGAATTTCAAGGATTCTAAGAAGCGTCCTAAAATCATGTAAAAAATAAGAATATTGAATAATGCTTATGGTGAAACGCCCCCTACATGTTAAGCTGATAAATATGCAGACAAAAGTTTCTTCAAAAAAAGTTAATTAGTTCCGAGAAAATCAATTTTCGATGAAACGGTGTTAGAGTGGGGCAGACGATTTTTCGCTTTTAGGTATAGTGGTAAATAATTAAATTTAAATTTTTGATGTTGAACCAAAAAGACATTTGAATATATGCCTTTTGTATATATCACTGTAAATATTTTGCTTTCAGAAGTCCTTATTTTTATGATTATGAAAATGTAATTTAAAATTTTAAGATACGGTTTCGAACAAATCCTTTGAATACGGTGTGTTTTTGAATTTTTGAGGATTTTCTAGCAAAAAGGCCCTATTTTTCGAAAATTGTCAGTAAACACCTTTTTCTTTTCCACTTTTTAAATATAACAAAAGAAACTTAATTTATTATCTCAATTCTACATGCCAAGAGCTTTAGTTTAAGTTGTCCACAAAGAAACTCAGGAGCAATAAAAAGCTTCAATCTGCGCAATCTCCAAAGAAACATCTTCCTCTTTTCCCTGAATGATTTTTTTGTTCTCACAACTTGGAATTTAAATAGGAAGCAAATTCTTCCCTCCCTATTTTTCTGCTCTTCGCAGTGCTCACTTTATAGAGCGTTTACAAAACCTCAGGGTCATGGCTGAAATAGTTTGTTTTAAGGCGAGGTAAGAGACGGATAGACGCTGACACAAGATTATAATAAAGGTTTCCTACGAAACCCTAAAAGATAAGATTCTCTGCTAGATAAAACCACATTCAAAATATATAAGAAATTGTAAAAATTGCACACATTAAGAATAATACGAAAAAAACGGAACGTTAGTTATTTTTCCAGAGCTCAGAAAAAATTGATATTGTTTAAATTCATTTTGGTTCTGTGAAAGCTCAGGTTATTAAATATGACCCAATTTGGTATTTAACACCATATAAATAAATGGTTCTTTTAAAATATATATTATCGTCAGTTATGTCGCAAAATAAAAATATCATAAATTAATTAAAATTACTGTCTATCTTTGTAAATTAAAAATTAGGAAGCAGTCTATAAATTATTAAGAAAATTGGCTACATTCCTCGGATTTAGCCAATTTTCTTAGATAGAAAAGGTAAAATATATTTTTAGAAAATGCTTAAAAATAAAATTTTCTTTCTTAAAATTGTTTTGCCTCAAGTCATAAATTTTTGACGTGTCTTGAATGCCACCATCCTCTTTCTTACGATTCTTATTTTTCATGAAAGTGAACAAATTTTGGCTAACTTAGAAAAAAATGTTGATCAAGTTGTTGAATTGTAAAGTAAGAAAGAAGAATAAGCGATATGTCGACCGCCAAGCTCCCTTTGCTGCACATTTAACCCTTGAGGAGATTCATTGTGGATCCACTTACATGGGAGAAAAGAAGAATAACCATAGAGAAGCTTCTTTTAAAGCAGTGGTCGGCATGCTCCTGACCAAGTCAGGCTACCCTGACCGGGCTGACCAACGATCTACTTTCTGATCAGGTACCTGCGAGCTTGGACAGACCATCCTTTTTTCATGGGTCCTTTGTTGAAAAATGGAAACAAATTTGAGATTAAAAAATTCTTAATTTTGCAATCAGTGATTTGAAAGTAATATATTTGGAATCTGCATATTTTTCCGATTCAAAAGACATGTAATTTGTCTATAAAGGTTCAAAATTTGAGAAGTATTTAGTATTAAATTGAATATTAAGCTGAACTTTCTTGATATTAAACTCCGTCAAATACTTTGAAATGCCTGTAGACAAAACACCCCACCTTGAGTAAGCTCACTTACACTGAGGTCCATGAATATACCGAAAAATAGTAGAAAAAATTAAGTAGGGGCTGGCCTGACCTTACTTGAAAACTGAGAAAAAGTTTGCCGACCACTATTTTAAAGTAGTAGTAGCTAACAGAGATAGGAGGGTGAGGGGTAATATTGACTTTACCTCAGAGGAAAAAGGGTGAGACATATATACAGAGACTTTAGAAAGAAAGTAGTATAGTGCAAAGAATTCGTCGACGCGACTGAAAACTTTCTAACATTTCCTTTTTTTACATATAAAGACAAAAAAATACGAATGAGATACCTGAGAACAAAGGTGACTGAAATCTCTCATGCGAACTCGGAAATTTCAAGTTACCTATTTTGATCTACACTCAGTGTGGCGATCTACGATTTTAGAATATTATCTCTCGGAGTTGTCGGGAAAGTAAATGGTACACGATTTTAATCTTTTAACCTATAGGTAACTTTCATTTCAAATCTAAACTTTCAGTAACATTTTAAAGCAGCAGTTACGCACGTTCAAATAATCTAACTTTATTACAGTAGCAGATGTTAGAAGTTCGAGTCCGGTAGCGGCGGCCAGTAAGGGTTTACCGCAGGTCAAAATTCGACGTTGTCACATTTTCCAAAATGCTTTATTTTCGAGAATAGCTAAACATCAACACTGTAAGGGTTGGTCAGCAGCGACTCATTTTTCCATCGATTTGAGAGACAGTGGTGTCAGATACCTAGTCGTCGCCGGTACTCGGTACTCCGAATTTACTTCTAATTTGCTTCGAATCTATTTCTATTTGTCTCGCGCTCGACAACTTCGGTTCTACCTTTTTTCATTGAAATAAACGATTAGTGTATGTGCAAATAAATCTATTTATTTACTTGAACACCCCTCATCTTCAGATCAGTGTTAGTGCGTGGGACAAACCCACACTCAGTCTATCTTTATTCCTTTTTCTGTCTACTGTGCCAACGGTCTACTGGGACACCAAGAGGGACCTCTCAGAATTTGCAGCCTTATCCTTGCAAAACGATCGAACATGCAAAGTACTCGAAAATGGGCTAGCAAACAGTACTGATCACCTTAGAGCTCGGGGTGCTGAAAATAATTTAGATAGGACTACAACAACAAACCGACAAAAAACCCGCATAGAGTGAAAGAATCAATTCAAGGACGAGTTGATAGACTGCTATGATACCAGCATTATCCCTTCTTATGGAGGCTTTATGGCGCTTATGCACACTCTGTGGTGCCAGAAATACCCAAAGCTTCAAAACGTTTTGCATTAGTCATAGAATTTTCAATCGCACACTGAACAAGTCAAAATTGCTGACAGTCAAGCAGCATATTGCTGAGAAAATACGAGTTTTATCTGACGCAAGGAGGAGCATACGTGAGAGGAAGAGATGGACCAGGGAGAATTAACTGTTTTTCGCTGAGCCAAGTACAACGAGGCAGAGACTTTTTTGAGAAAGGTATGCAAGATCCCTAAGAGATGAAAGAAGATACTGATAATATCATCCGCTTTAAGGAGTTTGGTGACAACCTCATATCCCCTGTGGAGGAATGCCCATCAATCACTGCCAAAGGGGTGAAAAAAGCACTTAGTGTAAGGAAGAACTTTTCCGCTGCAGGACCAGATGATGTCAGGAACTTCTGGTGAAACAAGTTTACTTCCTCAACAACATCTGCCGCGTATACACACCTCATATTCAAAGTCGGAAACGCCCATTCTGTAGTGGCTGTTGCTATTACGCACTATACTCTTACCGAAAAAAGGCAACTTGTCCACACCAGAAAATTGCAGGCCAATAACTTGCTTTAGCATACTGTATAGGATCTTTGCAGCTGTCCTAAACAACAGGATTGTTAGAAAAATTTAGCCTATGTAGAGAGAGATGTACTCACAACTTGGCTCGAAAAAAGGTGTAGCAGACTCCCAGGAAACCTGCTAATTGACAGGTGCGTCTGCGAAGACGCAGCAGCCCATCAGTGCGCCCTGTCAATGACCTGAACAGACTACCGAAAAGCTTTCTATTCAACCTCTCCATAGACTTATCATCTATCTGTTCGAAAGCTTGAAGTTTCATCCACCCATATTAAAATGTATAGAGATTGATGCCCCTTTAGAAAATCAGATTCACTATCTTATGTGGAAATTATCGTGTGATAACAAATATGGTCACCTTCCAGAGGGGTGTCTTTCAGGGCTACACCAAGAGCCCTCTATTTTTTTGCGTCACAATTTTGCACTATCGCTCGCCCTACGCAATTCTCGTGGGTACCTGCGGCAACAAAAATCATCGCGAGCACAAGGTCACTAATGTATTTTATGTGTATGACCTGAAGATCTGGGCCTTTAGTTCAAGCCAGACTTCTCAAGGTCATGAGGCGCGGCTATAGGTGTGATTTTCCATGGTTATACTGGGAGCTAATATAATTTTCATTTATGGCAGTTGCTCCTAGTGAGACCCTGCGGACGTTGTTTAACCTATTATATGCGTGTGCATGCGCGCGCGCGCATGGGTGATTGTTTGAGTGTGTGCAAACTTGTCATTCAAATAGTTTGAAGTTGATGAAAGAATATAAAATAAACATCGAATTAAGTCGAATCGACTGTTCTGTCATATATAGGTCGTGACTACGTATACCGAAATTTCTCTACGACTGGCAGAATTTTTTCTGTAAGACTAGCGGGTCTTGGAAAACGGACTATTTGTACTGAAATTGCGGTCAAAATATGCTGATTTTTTATTTACGCATAGAAACTGCCATTAATATATTGTATAGAACAGTAAGAAAGTTACGGTTATTTGAAATATTGAAAAAATCTATTTTTTACATAAAAAATATAAAAAACTCTAAAACCCCTTTAATTTTTGAAACTCTGCATAGAAAAAGGAATATATGGATAGAAACTTCTAAATGTTTGATCGAATTTCAGTCCAACGTTAAAAGGAAAAGTTGTTTTAGTCGTGTTTTCGCCTCATGAGAGTGTGATAGCCACGGAATAGTACAAATACATGTGCAAAGGGCTTAAACTTCAAGCACAGCGACTCTTCTCAAATAACCAGCCTTTTCAGTCGTGAAAATGTATCTACCGTGTCAGGTAGATGAGTTAACACGGACTGGGCATCGGAAATCTAAATATTGAAACTGTCGATTATCATATAGTTGCGGAAACTAGAGCCAAGACCACCAAGGAAGCTCCATTTCTTCCTCCACAAGTTCTCTCCCTAGTAGTTTTAAATAGATTAAGACTGTTCAAGTTTTCCTCCTTTATAAGGAACACTTTATACAGCTATTGAACTTAAAATTCTTGAAATTCGTAACTTCTTTTCAATTTTTATTTACAACAACAACAAATCTTACCCCAAGTGGGCAATCTTTACCCCAGCACCTCTGTATTTTTCTGCTTTCAGCCACGCGTGTAAGTAATTTCTTACAGCTCTTACAATTCGACATAGCGATCAAAGCTAGCGGCTTCCAATTTTCAAGACGTCCCTGACGACTTTGATGTGAAAAAAAAGATAATTTACTCCGAAACCAATTTCAATATAAAAGCAACATTGTAGAAATATTTGATTAAGTTTCGAGATAACTAAACTGCGAATGAAATTCGGAAATCGCAATTGACCAATTTTGAAAAGCTTTTCAATATCATCAATCAAAATAAAATTATAGCAGTGGTAAAACATCAGAGTAAAATTTTCGTTAATCATAATTGGATTACATCAATTTTTGTCAATTTAGGTTGCTGATATACAGGGTGATTTTTTGAACTTAAAACTTTCAAATATGGGGGGCATGGTTTCAAATATGGTGGAGATGGGGGCAAGTTCGAAATCTTAAATGATATTTGAAAGTTTCAAGTTGGAAAAAATCACCCTGTATATCATTTTAATTGTGTATTATTGTTTTTAGTGTAATTTTGTATCTTAAAATTTATTTGAAATGCATTCGAGTGTTATTAATTGTGTATATTTTCGTAAGCAGCGAATACATGATTGGATTTCCAATCGGATGAAACGTCGTCATCTTGTCTGCCCCTCGCCTTAAACGATTCAGCACTTTCTCCCCTTGCCTCTTGAATTTCATCTACAAAAAGTGTGTCTTTTAAAAGCAATAACCTCTCCAGCATTAAATTATCTGAATTTTGCAAGCCTTAAATTCACATTTTTTATGAATGTTTTTTTGTAAAATTGACCGGTCGTAAAAATTTTAGGCTAATAATAATTTGATGAATCATATTTAATTTATTATACAGTGTTAAATTGTGTACACGTCTTAAATATTTAAGCTTTTTGAAACACTATTTTATTTACTACTTAGGCTAAGGGGTATTATTTTTAAGAGGTACCTACTATTATAGTTCATTTTTTCATATATTTATGTAAAAAGATCAATAAAATAATATTTTTATTAAAATTTTTTTTTAACTGTCAGCTTTACCCTATCTCCTATCTTAAAGTCTAGGGCGAAAATTGTGACCTTATAATAATAAAAATAATGGAACATATGCAATATATTTTTGTTTATGAATCGGTCTAAATGTTTTCTAGAAGGGTGGGGGGTCACCTCGAGCTTTACGCCAGTGTTAAACTTACAAAAAATTACTATAGAAAAAGAATTACGAGAGGGGGGGGGGGGTTAATGTCAGGAAAAAGCGTTCCACGTAAAGAAGGTTTGACATGTTACCAATTATTCTTCTGTGACCGGTGACTGACATTTTTTTAAAGTAAACTGTAACAGGGTTTCGAGATATGACCAATTCTGAGATCAGTCACTGAAACGTATTTTAAAAAGCAAGTCTTGGAAAAGTGGTTCAGGATATGACCAATAACTCTTCAGTGATCAGTCGCTGACAGATATTTTTGAAAATCCGACCCAGAAAAGGGGTTCGAGGTATGGCCAGTATCACTTTTTTGTGACCAGTCATTTTTCTGTGGCTAGTCAGTGACATGCATTTTTATGTACGAAGCGGGAAGAGGGTTCGAAACTTTACCAATCACTCTTCTGTGACCAGTCACTAACACACACTTTTAAGAAGGTGACCTGGAAATTTGTGCTAAAGTGTATTATGAGAAGTGATGAGCAATTCTATTGTGTTTTTAGTTTTTAATGTTCGTGATGATATCCCACTTCATGTGCATTACACATTAATCTTACTTATTGTATGATAGAATAGGGAAACATTGTAATATTTAGTTAAAATAAAAATTTCCGAGCCATTGGGTCACTCTTGCATAGAAAAAACATTTCTACATCATATAAGTAAACGAAGGTAATACTTTTTAAATGTATCATCTATGATGTGGGCTGAGAGCAAAATATGAGACGCAATAAGGGCAAATCAGAATATATAGCATCCAACGTAACGTGCACAAATTTATCGTTTCAGCGTGAATAATACTCGCGGTATCATGGTAAGAGTTTCCAAGGGTGAATTTCCATTTAATCGGTACACGAAAACTGTTTGGGTTGTGAGGAAAGTCGAGCTAATTCCAATTAATTTAAGTGATGCAACAACCCGTATGGAAAAGTCCACTGGCCCACACTGGGTCCCAGAGAGATTTCCCTACTACCAATTAGGCACCAATTTTTTAACCCAATTACTTCCAGATTGGGCTCCTGTTTGGCTTGTAACGGTAGGTTGTACCTATGCACAATTAGGCTATGCAGTTCGGCCCATTTAGGCAATCCTGATCATGCCTAATTACCCTAAAAAAATAATTTTTTTATATTATTATATTAATAAAGCACTTTGATTATGCACTTTACTTATACATTTTTTTACATTGTCATCGTTTATGACCGAGAAAGTATTAGAATTTTCCGAAATTTGACACCTTAGTTTTTCCACGGATCTCCACGGTTCGAGACCCCCTGAATCCGAAAATCAAGTTTTTACGATAGCGTCTGTCTGTCCGTTCGTTAACAGGATAACTCTCGAAAAAATGAACGAATCAAATCGATCTTTGGCAGACTTTTTGAAGATCCTTAAAGAAAGGAAGATTTCGTTAACCCGCCATTTATGAAGGCGCAAATAAATACTGCGATCTAAAAGATATATTTTCGATAAAGTCGTATTCAATCATTCCGAGGTTCAATTATGTCCGAACAATTATCTGCACGTGCAACGCGCGATGAGAATGTGCGGAAATGCGAAAGTTAGTATTTTTTTGTTAGATATGGCATATAAGAATGAAATTGTCGACACACTCTTCAATCTGCCATCCTTATGTCAAAATGTGTGTTCAAAAGCAGACCTTGAAATATTGTAAAAGGATCAGTTTGACGGTCTTTAAAAACCCTCACTATTATTCACTTGTACTTGTACTTTACGTTTAAAATATTTAGGCGGTTACTCCATTACGAGTCTTCCAAGAGAACGAAAGCAAGCCTGACCAACATCAGCCCTGTTCATCTGAAAACAAAATGGCGATCCTTTAGTGTCCTAAGTTGGTTAGTTCCTAATATCTTCAGCGCGGCGCTAGTTGTCTCATTACTCCCTGTTTTCGCATTGTAAGCAATGGGAGTAGACTACTCTTTAAAAAAATTTTAATAAAAAAAATATTGAAATGAAAAGAATGTTACTTATTTTATATTTCAGAACAATTTTCCAAACGATGTATATAAATGCTAATGAAAAATATGAATTAAAACGTCACCCAATAAACTTGGTAAGGTGGAATGTTAGATTTTAATTTGTATGAAAAGTTAAATATAATCCTTTTTATATCTGAAAACAAAGTAAACAATATTTATATCAATAAAATATATAAATAGTCTTGAGAAAAAAGTTTTAATAGTATACATGTTCAAAATTAATATTTAAGGGTTTAGCGAGTACTTACACTATATTGAATATGAAGAGAAAAATGTAATTTAAATTGAATTAAATTTGTATTCATGAACATACAGCATAAAAATATGTAAATAACATTAAAAATAATTTATTCAATAATTCAACTTGTTGAAAAAACGAATTTTCAGAGGAACAAATATAAATGATAATTTTATAAAACGTCCAAGATGTAAATATAATCAATGTTTTAACATTTTTGTTTTAAAGACTTAAAAGGATATAATGATAAAAGAGAGCAAATAAAGAAATTAATTTTAATTAAGTTTTAAACTTTGTACTTTTCAAATTTTTCTCCGATTTTTTTTACATTTCATTAATAATATTGTTAATTTGTTTTTGACAATAAAATTTAAGAATCATATTTTACATTTAATTCAAACTCAAATCTAAGATATGCTCCACTTTGCCAGGATTATTGTACGACCATATAAATCATATTTTGTCCTTAGTATTCACAGCAAATGATTGGAATAGTATGTTACACTCCTAGTAGTGCCTATTATTTTGCATAGCAAATCTATTGAAAATTCAGGTTGTGGTACCTGTAGACCTTACCTACCTACATGTCTACTTTAGAGCTGAAAAAAGAGTTTCAACCCTACGGATGTAAGCAATGTGTTTCATCCCACTCTACACGTATCAAATCTCGAAGACAAAATGTTTTAACCCAAGGGATGCAAACACCGTGTTTCATCCCGCTCTACAGATATCGAAATTCGGAAGTTTTAACAGATGCGCTATGAAAAAGTATTTTGAAATGTTAAATGAGTAAAATTTTTTTAATTTCGAGAATTTTTTTTGCATGGAAATGACATTTTGTTTACTAAAAAATTTAAAAAGTGATTTAGTCCCATTGCTTTCTGTGTAAAAACAGGGAGTGATGAGACAACCAGCGCCGCGCTGGAGATATTACCAACTAATCAACTTAGGACAGTTGTGGAGTCAAGTTAAAATCTGAAATGTGGAGAGATGCACAGGGCTGCCAAAACGAACGACTGAGGGGGCTGGGCATTGTTCCACGCTACGTTCTGATTGGTCAAACTAAGCTAATGAAAAAGCCCAGATAATTTTAAAATATATTAAAACCTAAACAAAGGAAATAATTATTAGATATAATACACTGAGCAAAATATTATGTTAATACAACAAAAGAAGGGTATAATTCCGAATAGACCTTACCTCCTACTCTTTTTAAACTCCGAATATTTATGTATTTGGACACGCTGATTGCAAAAATCATGGGCTTTCATGTTTATCTCGAGAGCGATTGAAAATTTTATAAAAAAAGTCATAGACTTAGTCAAAATACACATTTTATGTTTAATCCATTTTTTTATAGTAGTGAAAGTTTTCGAGATATTTTATGACGAAGATGAAAATTTCATGCTTAACCCCTGCCGAAAACGTATGTATTTTTTGGCCACAGAAAAAAAGCGTAAGACTTCTCCCCCAGACTAGCTTCTTCTGGGCGGGTGGCAAGGCACCCCTTTGTGTGGCAACAGAAATAATATTGGTCAAATATCTCCTTCTTGCAATTTCTCTTGGGGGACACTACGTTGCCTGGTCATATAAATACTGCTCGACAAATCCCTTTCCATCTTGCTGTGGGGGGCAGAAAGGCACCTCTTTGTGAGACCACAGAAATAATGTTGGTCAAACCCCTTCCCCTTTTCAGCTTCTCGTGGGCGGAAGGCAGCTCTTTGCCTGGATAAAGAAATATTGTTGGTCAAAACCCTACCCCTTTTTATGTTCATGTGTGGGCTTAAAGGCACCCCTTTATCTGGCCACATAAATAATTTTGATTTCCTTCCCCTTTCCAGCCTGTCATAGAGAGAGGGCCGAAAGTCATATCTTTTTTTGGCTACGGAAATAATGTTGGTCAAACCGCTCCCAGTTTCCAGCATCTCGTGGGTGGCGGAAAAGCAGTCCTTTGTCTGGCTACAAAAATAATGTTGGCGTTCTTCTTTTCAAAGATTTTTAAATACACCGATTTGCTGCTAAAGACGCCGGCGCCGGCGCCGTAGCAGACGAAAGCTTTTATTCCATCGTATGATAAACTTTCGCCAAATAGAGGAAACCACGTAAATATATATTCAAAGAAAATTAAGTGAATCAATCATGAGAATACAAAACCTAAAAAATGATAATCTGTCAGTGGAAAAATTTGATTACTAATAATAATTTGAAAAATACCCATTGAAAATTCCCCACTCACATGAGTTTTAGGTGGGGACTACTCCATACACCCAACACCGCTTCCGCCGGCCCTGCATGTACACTTAAGAAAATTCTAGGGAAAGACCTGCAACATTTTCCTAAAAAGTAATCAATTTAATTGTCTTTCAATACTTCAATTTGCGTTTAAAATATGCTCAAGAACATTGTAAAAAACTGATTGTTTCACTGTTTAGTCAATAGAATTAAGAAAACTACTTCATCTGGAGAACTCTTTTTTTATTAATGGTACAAAAATTGTATATTTAGTTTATTCATCATGACTATTGATTATTATTTAAATGTACTTTATGTTTTTGCAACACATATATCTTCGTAAATTAATTTTGTTGTCAATGTTTGTTCCGTGTCGTAACAATTTCTCTGAAATAATATCATATTGTAATCTTCCTACTTCCATACTATTTTTAGTAAAAACGAAAAAAGGTGATCCATACAACACTGCGACCATTATTCATAACTTCCTCAGCAATATTGCTAATTGTTTAAAGAAGTTGGGCAGTAGAAAGAAATTAAAATACGAAAATTTAGAAGCAGAAAGAATATCTCTACTTTAAATTTTTTTCATGTAATACTAATTTCGTGAAAGATTCGCATCTTTTTATCATCTATATTTTATCTTACATCTATTTCTTTGCTTGTTTTAGGTAAAGAAAATTGAAATTCGCTCTCAAAGGCATCAATCTTTTATTCACATATATTGTTTCGTTCTGTAAGTATTACATTCATAAAAATACAATTTTCTACATTTTTTACATTTTATAAGTATTTTCAAATTCATCTCAGCATATATACAGTATGGTCTACAATCTTCTGTGCGTTCATCATTTCGTTTCTTCTTACATGCATAGTAGTGGGAAGGTGTGAGCGATTTTAAAATTATTATTTCCGCCTTTTCTAGTTTCCCTTTTGATCTCGGTCTCCTGGATATTTAAACCGTGAATGTAATGTAACCTTATTCAAAAATATGAAAGAACTTGCATGTTTCTAGCTATTTTTGGCTTTTCATGAAATTACGGTAAAATAAAATTCTGTTCTTCTGAAAAGGTAAGAAAATGAAAAATTACAGAAAAATTGAAAATCAAACCTCATAAATCAACAAAATATCTTTTACGAATAAAAACGAATTTTCGTGCTTATACA
>NC_046658.1:35416179-35434000 GCF_010883055.1 Belonocnema kinseyi
TTGGAATATTATAATTGGAAACGAGTCAGTCCAAGATTATTCGAAGGGAACCCCAGACACTTGACTGAAAGCGAGAGTTTGGTTTACACAACGTCGCATCCGCTCTCGCCCTGTGTTACGTCATGATGACCGTAAAATACTTCCTCTTTTAATTAGGTTCCTCGTTTTAGTTGAAATAGGCCAAGGAGTTGAAACAAACGGAATTTTAGAATTGACTATAAGCATTGCTTACCAGTGATTTAATATAATTGAAGATTTCTTAATTAACAGGTTGCCAGAATTGCCACTGTGACCTCTGGGTAGTGCTAGAGAGTAAAGGGATGCAAATTGGACTGGATGTTCCAAAAGTAGGTTGATTCTTGGTTGTTGCTAATTTTAGGTGTAGGAGTAATCCAGAGGGGGAAATCCCAGACTTGGGTTTCCCAGTGCACAACACTGTAACAGGGTACACACGCCAATACACGACAAATTCCGGTTTGAGACACTCGACTTTTCTGTATGCTACTACTTACAAAGTTCTGACTATATCTATTCTCGTCAGCTTACAACTTGTTGACACAATATTTGCTCTCGCGACCTTTGGTTGGAAGGAGCGACTGAATCACGACTTGCTAGAGTGCTACGATGCGAGTGTGGCCCCTGAACGGGGTTACATGGCACGGCTGCATGCTCTGTGGTGCGAGAAACACACGGAGCTATCAAACTTTTCCCTGCAACGTCTGAGAAACCATGATGAACTACTCCGAAAAAGGCTCTATGTAAGCGGAACGCCTACTCTACCACAGCTAGAACAAGCCGGAAACAGAGAAAGAGAGGCGCCACTAAGACCAACCGCGGGCAGGCATCCAATAGAGGAAGAACGATGCTTTATGACCCGGAGAAACATCAACACCAAGGTTTCTCTCAAGCCTAAAGATCTGGCTGAAATGGATGACGAGCTTCGTGGACATTTTTCTGGAGAATCCGACCTCTGGGCTATCAATTATTGTGTGTATAATGCAGCGAGAGCTTTGGCCGATGCGAACCTTAAAACAAAACCAACTGTTGATCATAAGACCAAAAGACGAATGCATCAACTTGCCATAAAGATAGGCTGGGCAAGACAGTATGCGTCCCGTATTCAGTGTGTGGTTGACTACATCACATCTTAACACTTAACAAGTCAAATCTGCTGACCATCAAGCAGCATATTGTTGAAAGAATACGGTTACTATCTCACGCTAAGAGAAGTCTAGAGCGGAGGGAGAGGTGGGTCAAAGAAAATCAACAGTTTCTCTCTGACCCATCTCGACTCTTCCAAGATCCTCCAGTTCCTGTCGAACACCCAACCAAACCAGAGGCCGTCGAAGTATTTTGGAGAGAAGTCTACGAAGTGCTGCATAGACTGGACGGAGACTCAGAAAATTAAATAGCTTCAAGGAGCTAGGTGATGCCCTCATAACACCTGATAAAGAATGCCCACCCATCACTACCGAGGACGTGAAAAAAGTATTAGAGGCATGAAGTACTATTCCGCACCGGGACCAGATTGTATCAAAACCTTCTGGAGGAAGAAGTTTTCTTCAACCCATCAACATTTGGCCCGTATTTTCACCTCATATTTAAAGTCGAAAGAGCCGATTCCGGAGTGTTTGGTGGAAGGGCGCATAATACTCCTGCCGAAAATAGGCAACTTAGCTGACCCGAAGAATTACAGGCCAATCACTTGTCTGAACACACTTTATAAAATATTCACAGCTATCCTAAATGATAGGATTGTTCGAGCAATTGAACTGTGTGGCAAGAAATGTATGAACAACGAGACTCAAAGAAAGGCGTAGCGGGATGTCGGGAGAACCTGCTCATCGATAGATGTGTCTGCAAAGATACAGCATTCTACCAGCGTGACCTATCGATGGCCTGGAGTGATTATCGGAAAGCTTTCGATTCGACCTCCCATAGATATACCATCTGTCTTTTGGAGATCTTAAAGGTTCATCCGCAAATAGTTAGGTACATAGAGAGATTGATGCCGCTATGGAAAACCAGATTTACTATCTCATCTGGAAAAAATCGTGTGACAACTAACAAGGTCACCTTTCAGAGAGGTGTCTTTTAGGGCGCCACCGAGAGCCCACTCCTCTTTTGCCTTACATAATTGCCACTATCTCTAGCACTTCGTTATTCCGACGGGTACTTGTGCGGCAATCCTGCAGATCGAAAGTACAAGGTCACTCGTGTATTTTACATGAACGATTTTAAGATCTATGCTAAAAACAAAGAGCAACTACATCTAGATCTAGGAATTGTCGAACGATATACTAAGGAAATCGGAATGGAATTTGGGATAGACAAATGCGCCAATGTTTATTTGAAGCGAGAAAAACTTAATGTCATCCCTGAAGATCCTGAGCTCGTTGATAGAAGAGATGCAATGGAGAGACTTATACATACCTGGGCGTGCCACAGAGCCGCATTCAGGATGTGATATCTATAAAAGATACTCTCCGAAGCAGATACAAACGTCTCATACGGCAGATTTGGTCTTTTGAACTGTTGGCGTAGAACAAAGTATCTGCAACGAACATGCTTGCCCTCCCGGTAGTACTCTATTCATTTGGAGTAGTTCCATGGACGAAGAACGAGCTCAGAACCCTTGATATCGCGACAAGAAAGGTTATGCACATAAACAAAAGCATGCATCTTAAGTCTTCCGTTCCGAGACTGTACATCTCACGCCGTCAAGGTGGTCGCGGAATATTGAGTCTTGGAAGTCTTCACAACAGGATTATTATGGGTATAGCACATAGAGTTGCAAATGGAAGAGACCCTCTTCTTAAAATGGTCAGGAATTACGAAGAAGTGGGCAAAGGAGCGTTTCTGTACAAAGCAGCGGAGGAGGCTGCTGAAAGTCTCGGACTTAACTTCAGTTTTAGGGTTGAGCAAAATGCATCAAATCTTATCTATCTCGAGTACTCACTCTTGAAAGCCCGGATTAAGATAGCACAAGAGAAAAACTTTCGTGAACAGCTCCTAGATAAGAGGATGCACGGTATCTTCCACAGAAATGTGAAGTATTAGTCAATGTCTTGTGAGCTAACGTTTGCTTTCCTTAAATCGCCCGGATTGAAGTCTGGTACAGAAAATATTTACTGCAGGAGGAAAGTGATCCCATCCCGAGTGGACTTTGCCTCCTTCTCAATCACTCAGAAACGGATAGGTTGCGGCAGCAACTGGTTAAGTTTGAATCCCGAGCAAAGCAGGTACAGAGGATCGGTCCTTTAGTTTGTATACTGATCAAAAAAAGTACACGGATTTCCATCTTTGGAAGATCGAAACCTCCAGAATTCTGGAAGGTTTTGCTGCTGATAGAAACTTAACCGAAGATACTTTCCAACGATCTCGAAGGGAGCGAACTGCCATGCCATGTGAAAGAATTAGATTTTGAACCTACTCTCAGCTCTCTGGACTTTTACTCTCTGGCTATGCAATATGATTTTTATATCATAGATTCTGTTTTTGAAATCAGAATAGAAGATACCTTATAGTAATTTAGCAATTTCTCGGTAATTCCGAATTATATCATACGCGTTTAAAACACAACTATATAATATATATTATTATTTGATAATGAAACAATAATAAAGTGATTAATTAATTAATTAATAATATATAATATATTAATAAATGGGTAAATTTGTGAAAAATGAAATGTTAATAAAATGAAGTCAATCTGAAATATTGACACATGGTCCATACTGATGAGTGTCAATATTAAGCGTTAATTATGAAGATCTATCCTAGAAACAAATATATTAAAGGAAACAAGTTTATTAAATCTTTCTCTATTATTTCTGGAATCAATTCTGCAGTTGAGTAAAGTTTTTAAAAATCACGAATTATACAATTACAAGGTGAATCATTATTCATTTCCAAATAATGTTAGGAATATACTAATTGAATAAATGTGGAGTAATATTCTACCTCTGTATACAAGATAAGTTAATATTATTTAATATCAGGGGTCTTCTACTGTACTGTCCAATGCAAAAAATGTGTTACGAAAGTTGAAAACGGCCACTTCAAAATAATTTTTTTTCATAGTGAAGCAGATGAGTGACACGATTCAGACCAACAAAAAAATTGCATGGATATTCAGAACTTATAAAAAATAATTTAAAAATAAATAACAAATACACAAACGAATGAAAAAAATGCCAAAAATATATATATTATTATCAAAGTATAAAATGTTTCAAATTTCAAATAACGACAAGGTCGTTAATTGAAAAAAATAAAATCCCGAATTTAAAAATATCCGAAACTAAAATTAATCGACTTCAAACCAGACTTGTAAAATAAACGAATTATTAAATTCCCACGAATATTTCAATGCTCTAAATTTAGAACTGCTGAGCATAGTTAATTGATAATTAATTTATTAGCTATTTATTTATTTATACTATTTTATTGCTTCATCAATTTCACGTTTTCAACTATTTTATGTTTTCTTCAATTTGATTTCTTCACCAATTTTCTTTTTTAATTAATTACTGTTTGTGCGCAATTGTATCATGTTTTTAAAATTTTATTATTTGTTTAAATTATATTTTCAAATCTATTTTTCTTTCTGAAATATAATTTCTTTAAACGATTGTATTTTTCAACTCCTCTTATTTTGTGAACAATTATTTAAGTTTGTCAAACATTTTGTTTTTTCAAATAAATTTGTTTTTGAAACATTTAATTTATTAAACAATTTTTTTTTTATTTTTGTACACTTTTATTTTTTCAATATCTAATTGAATAATGTTATTTATTATCATTGGTTAAATAATAATTCATTAATGAAGAGAATACTAATAATTGATGATAAAAGTATTCTAATTGAAATTCACATAAATTTGTTTACAATTTAATTTTTAATCTTATGGTCCAAATATCTATGACTTTTATTGAAGCAATTATTTTGTTAAAAATTTTTTATTTGAAACAAAAAATGATTTTCCTAATTTAATTTATTAACTGATGCCAGTTGTTAAGCAATTTATTTATTTTTTCCATATTTTATTTCTTGTAACACTTTGTTTCTACATCAACTGAAAGGAAACAGAAGTACAGAAATTCTCAACATGAGAAATAGTAAGGAGGAAATGGTATATGATGCAGACAGAATACTAGAGGCTTTCAAAGACTGTTTTAGGAGACTATTCGGAGATGAAGCTATAGGACACCACAACTGCGATGTTGAACACGGTGCGATGGAAAACTCAATTGAAAAAGTCTGTGTCACTGAGTTCAGGGATATAATTAAGAACTTGAAAAACGGTAAGGCTGCCGGGGTAGACGGTATTAACGCTGAAATGCTTAAACACAGTGGTGCGTGCATACCACATAGACTGTGAGAATTGATAAATTTATGTTTCGAGATGGGAGACGTCCCAGACGATTGGAAAAAAGCGATTATCGTACCAATATACAAGAGAAAGGGAGATAAAAGTGAGTGCAATAATTACAGAGGGATTAGCTTATTAAGCACCGTAAGTAAAGTATATTCAAAAATACTTATTCGCAGGGTAATGAAAATAACAGAAGCAAATATTTGGGAAGTCCAAAGTGGGTTTATGCCAGGAAGGTCATGTACGGATAAAATATTTAGCTTAAGGCAAATAACAGAAAAAAGTTTGAGAGTAGGAAAAAAAGTATTCTGTACATTTGTTGACCTAGAAAAAGCTTTTGACAAGGTAGATAGAAGTAAACTTTGGGAAGTCCTGAAAGAGTATGGAGTCAATGGATGGATCCTATAATCTATAAAAACAATATATACAGGTAGCAAAGCGAGTGTAAGAGTGAATGGGAAACTGAGTGACTGTTTAGATATTATCCAAGGAGTTAGACAAGGATGTGTTATGTCTTCATGGTTATTTATATTATTTATGGACAAGTGTTTAAGAATGGCTCTCTTCGACGAAGAGGGTGTGGATCTCGAAACAGTAAGGGTACGTGGGTTAGCGTTTGCAGATGATAAGGTTGTTATGGCAGAGTCTATCGAAGACTTACAAAGAATGTTGAATAAACTAGATGCAAGCATGAAGAGCATGGGCCTCAAAATTAACGCAAACAAAACAAAAATTATGGTGTTCGAAGGAAAGAGTGAGAAAACACTATGCAATATTTTATTAAATGATGAGAAAATTGAACAAGTTGATAGGTTCGTATACCTTGGTAGCTTATTTACTAGGGACGGGAAGATAGATGAGAAATTAGATAGATGAATAAATTAAGGTAAAAAGGTTATTGGTAGAGCAGGTCCCCTTATCAGCAGTACAAATATATCAAATAAAGCTAAAATGGCAATACATAATTCTATATTTGTACCGACTGTACTATACGGTAGCGAGACATGAACTTATCAAGAAAAAGATAAGAGTAAAATTAACGCAATTGACATGAGATTCATGCGCATAATATGCGGGAAAACCCTGATGGACAAAGTAAGTAACGAGAGAATTCTAAAAGAATGTGGTGCAGAAGAGACACATGGGAAAGAAATCAGTTAAGATGGTTCGGACATATTGAGAGAATGGCAAATGAACGGCTAACGAAACAAGTGTATCAAGGTAAAGTAAATGGCAGCATGCCCAGAGGTAGAATGCGGAAAGAATGGTTAGAATGTGTGAATGAGACCCTAGTTAGTAGAGACATAAGAAGTCACAGAAACACGAGAGCCTGCATGAAAAAATGCATGGATATAAAAGAAGCTAGAGAAGTATGCCAGGACAGGTAAGTATGGTGGCAAATAGTTAATAAAAAGAGTGTCAGTAAAGTGAATGACGCCTGAAACAAAAGACCTTGGCCGCTAATGGACCCAAATGGGGAACCTTACATAACGACTTCGTGAGGTTCTTCGCTTGGGGTGATTGCTAGAGAGATTGATCAGCAACCTGGGTCGGAGCAGTGTTGCGGAACGAACGTGTTATTTACTTGAATAGCACGAGAATTCTGGATCAATCTGAAAAATCTCTATCCCTTCCATACACTACTCCTTTCCACTACCGACTGAGTCACGCCTACCCCGAAAGGGAAATGGCTTAATGGTGTAATAATTTATTAACTGTTGCTAATACTTGATGATTAAAGTATTCTAATTAAAATCCATATAAATCTGTTTAAAATATAATTTTCAATTTTAGGGCCCAAATAGCCCAAATAAGAATCTTGCATGACATTGTAATTAATTGCACTTTCCAAAGAGTACAGTCCTTTTTGTACAAAATTCCTCAATTTTGTAAACAATTATATTGAATGTTAACATTATACTTTTCCATATATAAGTGGCACAATGCTTTTATTTTGTTCACGTCATGCCTTGTTTAATTAATGACTACATGCAAATAATTTCCTCCAAAAATTTCACACTCAGTTAAATAATACCCACCTTTGCAGTACACATATATTAACCATAGAAAAATAAGGAGAAACATTTCATTTCACAAAATTGTCAACTAGTTTTATATATTTAGGTATTACCTTTTTTCTGCTAGCACCTTTATGTCGTAAAAATTAGACACTACTTCTACGAATTATTTTCGCATAAAGTAATACTATTTATTTAAATGTACTCAACGTATGCAGTTCTTATAGCAGGAAAGCAGAAAATGGATTCTGAGAAGAAAATGATACAAAATTGTTAAAACAAGACAATGAAATATGTTTAAAAACATTGAAATTTGTTGAGAATTTGCTAATATAAAATGTGTCCCTGTTTCTTCTAAGCAATCCGTACATTTGAAGAAATCTGCATTATTTATCCAATTGCGAAGTTATGTGAACATTTATTTTGCACCTTATGTAGCTGAAGAAATTAACCATTTTAACAAAAGAAAATCATGTGTACTAATTCAATTTATTTATCAAAGAGGTAATTATCAAGTGCTGATTAGTGATGATTTATGGAAAAAAATAATAATAATGCATTAGTCAACAATAATTTCAACTAGTGACTGTTTGTCAAAATTCGAAAAAATATTGCATATGGCGTCATCCAGTAAAGTTTGATTTCCAAAAGACTCATCAGAAACGGTACCTTCTGACTCACTCAGAGATCGATCTCTTGAGAAACAGCAAAGGGGTTTTACTCCTGAATTCAGCTCCCTAGAAGATTCAAATCCTATAGAGAGTCAGTAAGTCCGATCTTTCCAGTCTTTCGATCCTCTACTTCTACTGATTCCATCGATACCGGAATGGGGGCAGAGTTCGTTCTGTGATGAATTACTCTTCTCGGGATTCGTTCGAGGCACCAACTTGCCTGCCTGAATCGTTTCCCCAATATTGTTTGCGGAGGGATGACCGTGGCCCTGAGGGATTGGGTGACGCCTTTTTCAAGCTACGGTTCTCACACAGAATGTATCTCCTAAGATCTAAAGAGCGTGTTTACAGCATCACTTTCGGCACACTCGGAATTCACTCTCAGTCCCTGGTTTAACTTAGAATTGTTTCACATCAGTACAAAAAATCGACAAGAATATATAACGATTAGAAAATTTCAATTATTTTCTGAAGATATGAACATTTCTCAAGATGGGACTTGGACGGATTTTCGAGTATTACATTCTAATATGTTCTTAGATTTTTTTAAATCGAGGCATCTACTTTATCGACGTTAAAGTTTTTTTACTATTCCTATAGCATTTCACTAGAAAACTTTCTTCGTAATTATAAACTTTTTGATATATACAAACGTTCCTTAGTCCTTTCAAATCCGTGTCGACGCAGTGAACACCAAAAAATTGCTCATATCCGGGGACTAGTTTGGTCACGTGGTCACGAAGAGCATGCCCTTAAGATTGATATAAAATGCAAATTTTTCTGAATACTTGCAATTTTTCATATAGATGGAATTTAGAATTTTTTTCTTAAAAAAACAGTTCGAATTTCAAAAAAGTGTCATCGAATTTTCGTCAAAAAATGCATTGTTTGTAAGTCTCAACTCATGAAACCTTAAAATTTGTGGTGTCAAAAAGATATTCACCCAATATATTTCCACGCGTGGAGCATCCATGCGGGTATACGCATCTATTTATTAATGAAATCAGAAAAATTAATTGAGTTATAAACAAAGTTTAACAATTTTATTATTTCCAATCAGCGCCCGGCCAACTATGGTCTGAGCATTCGATCATAAGATTTGTCCGATCAGAGCCCAGTCAGCCCCCGACTGGGGCTTTGACATAAATTTTACATAGCGAGCCTCCGACCAGCGCACGGCTAGGCTCTTAAAAAACGAACATAGTCCGGTCAGTCTGAGACCAGAAACCTTGTTGTACCAGGGCTAACCCGAGTTATTTCCACACGGGTCAATAAGATGAAAAACAATCCATATATTTAGACGCTCTCGCATTTCGAGATTCATACGCGGAAAATATTTACTTACTTAATAAAAATAAATTATTATAAATAACAGTTAATAACGAAGTTGTCAATACCGGTTAATCACCATGCCTATTAAATTGTTGAATAAATCGTTTTCTATGTTAATAATTGCTTCATAAATAAAAATTTATTTTGAGTACAGTGCAAAGTCCTTGTAAGCAGCAAACATTTTCTTCCTTGTAATTGACAAAAACTTGAGTCCTATACTTTCTTCCGTCATGGCGTAAGAATTCTAAGATTTTAGAGCTTGAGTCAGCAGTCTCCTAAAATAATTTCTTAGTGAAACACCTGAAACTACAAGCTTGGAATATATGTTATTGTGTTTATCTATTTCAAAACTTACAAAGAATTTTTGTTTTAACACATTTTTTATGCTTTATTTCTAATTTTGTATTGATAAATCTGCCAGCTGGCGTTCACTGTGGTCTTTGTAATAACTTAGTATTTTACCGTATTATATCACAGACGAAAATACGTTATTAAGCATTTATTTAGTTCATATTGAGTGTTTTAGCATGATGTCATGGTCATCATAGGATAGATGGAAATGTCAGGAAGGTTAGCATTTTGTACATATTTATATGCGAATGCCATAAATCTATGATTAGTAATATTTTTCAAGCTTAGAATACGCGATAAAAAGTTTATTAAAAATTCAGTGACTTTTTCTCATCGTCTTGGATATGAGGGAAATCAATTAAAATTCACAACTATCAGTATTCAAGAAAATGATTAATCATCATCTAAAAATGATGTAACGTTTTAACAGAATCTCAGAGACTGAGCTCGCTAAACTGAGAGACAGTCACTGGAAATTCAGTACGCAAGGGCTTTATGTTCTCGGAGACAAGAAATCGGAATTCTGAGGGGCAGTTTATGAAAATTCAAAACACGATTTCTCAACGAAAAAAATTAGTTGTTCACTTATTGTTATATAATCTTAATTTTTTCAGTGATTATTATACAATTCGCAAACACGGTCGCCTACACATTTAATCGCACTCTTAAACGCGTTGAAAAATTTGACTCGCCAAGGATTCGAACCCTACATATACTCCTTGAACTCAAGGATTCTATTGCGCGCTCTAACTCATTTTCCTAGCAAAGCACTTATCTTGGTTCCAAAATCTTAGCAGCGTCGTGTCGTACCAAGTCGTACGGTGAGCCCCAACGTACTGTTAACTAAAAGTTGTTGAACTTTATGTTTCTTCGAAGGAAACTTATTCCTGATAATAATTGAGTAGTTCTAAGTCAAATCGAGAATTTTTTAGAATTACTAAAAAAAAATTATTTATATAGAAATTAGAATTTTATTTTATTTATTTCCAAAAAGTCTCAATATTCTGTCTTCATTAAATATTTAAAACTGGTATGGAATATCCAAAAATAAAAACAATAACGAAGAGTCAGTTGGAAAAATCCCGAGTCGAAATATAAATCCTCTTTCTATTCTCGTAAGTTCTCTAGCCTCAGAAACTTTACGAGTATCTGATGAGGATTAATTTAATATATTGCGAGTACTATTTAATTACTTAAAATGGGCACGGCAATTTTATATCCGTCCATCTTCTTACTTATATCGAATGCAGAATTAAACTGCAATGTGATTTTATTGATTAAAAGAAATGTTTAGTAGATTATGAATTTCCTATATTAAATAAATTCTTAATAATAATTTGGTTCTTCGTTCGTTGAATGGACGGTAGGTTGATGCAATAATTTCATATGCTTTAGTAATGAATATTTGTCAAGAAAATTTAAAATTAAATTTGTTCTATTTCAAAGAACACCCCAATTTTTGTTTCACAATTACAAAGAAAAGTTCTGGTACTACAATGAAAATTGAATAATTTTATTCTAGCATATTTTATTGGCATATAATTAATACCATAAGTCATACATGTGATGCAGTTTAACTAAAAAATTAATTAGAGACGTTAAACAATAATCCGCCCTATTTATTCTGTCGGATTGAGATTTGCTCGGCTCGTGCAAAATGTTTTGATGCTCGGGAATCCATGAAGCATTTGTTGATTCTGAATGTATAATTTTAGATTAATTGAAATCATGTTTAATATCCTAACAAATAAATTTTAATAGATTAATATTTCATAAGTTCACGTATTTTAGGTGAATTTAGACACGATCTATATTTCAACATCGTCATAAATTTTTAATTCATCATATATATCTTATGGACAACAATGAGACGAAAAAGTGCAAAGTGATAACTTTAGCATTTTTTTGGAAAAATGTCAGATTCACATAAAATGTGAATATCTGAGAAAATACATGCCAGTAATTGAAATTTACCTTTAGAAAGTAGTATGAAAATGACTAAATGAGGGCAAACTATTATTAATCAAAAAAAATGCCGGACTCAAATCTCGGAGGAGCTAAAGTTATTATTTCTATATTTGTGTTTAAGTTTATTTCAATAAATTAATTGAGTCACACGTTCATCCCTAAATTGAAATGATCACTGGTGTAGTCCTAAAAGAAAGTAGTCTGGCGTTACTTTTCATAAACTACGTTAGCTTTTGTTCAAGTTAGGGCAGGGGTCACAAAGTCATCTTTTCCATCAAAAATTCAAATACTGTATTAAAACATAATTTTTTCGTTGAAGGTTCAACTCTTTGGTTAACAATTTAACTACTTTCATAAAAAGTCGTTTCATGTTTGGTTGAAAATAAAATTTCTTAAACTGACAATTAAACTATACCATTTTTGTTTAAAAAATTAGATTTTTAAATTATAAATTTTATTATTTGGTTAAAAAGTTATCTTTTTTAGTAGAAAGTTTAACCCCTTGACAGAAAATGTGTATATTTTTTTGAAAATTTGTCTTTCTTGGTAAAAATGTAATCTGTAAATCTGAATCAGTGAAATTTAACTGATTATCAGTGAAATTTCACTGATTCAAATAGCTAGAAATGGGTCGCTGACAATCAGTGAAAGGTTACTTATTGATTCAGTGAAATAACCACTTTTGAGGGTTGTTAGTACTGCACCAGGTAATTTAGCAATCATAATAAAAAAATATTTAGGTACATTCAATCAAAGAATCATACCAAAAACTTAAAATCCATAAATCTGATCAAATATTAGAAAATGTTATTAGTTCAGATGATTTTAAATGACAAGAAACCTCATATATTACTTTAATTTCAAGATTGGACTGTCATGTACAAACCCGTTAAGTAAGCACTTCCTATACGAGTAAGAGTGTATTTATCCCGTAGTTAATTTAGCAGACTTACAGCCCAAAAATTAATAAATTTATTTCATTAAGGAATTCTTCTTGCTACTTAAGTAAAAGAGTAACAACAACGTTTAACTTAAAAATTTAGAAGTTTCAAAAAAAAAAAAATCAAAATTTCATGCTTCTTATGATTCACTCTGGTGTCACTGAACTGATTAGTAAATAAGTCCGAAGTCACTTATTAATCGGTAAAATGTCTAACTACTATCTCAATCAGTGAATTTTTCACTGATTCATATTTAGAGAGTAATCTTCTTAGTTAAAAATGTAATCTTTTTTGAAATACTCTGTAAACGTAAATAATTTTTATATTATGAATTTATAATTCCAGTTAAAAACTCAACATTTTGCTTTTAAATAAACTTTTATGCTAGAAATTATACTGTTTTTGAATAAGTTCAGCTTTTTGGCTTGAAAATTCAATAGTTTAGTAGAAAATCAAACTATTTGGTTTAAACGTTATAGTGTATATTGAATAAATTAAAAATTAAATGATCTTGTTAAAAATTCATCTTTCTTGATTGAAAATTATCTTTTTTTTTTGTTAAAAATTCATCTTTTCTGATTTTAAAGTCCACTTTTTAGAAAATTTAACTTTTAGATAAAAATCACAATTTTTTGTCAAAATGTAACTATGGTGTTAAAAATTCATATTTAAAAATCCTTCTAATTGGTTGAAAGTTTATCTTTCTTGTTTGAAAAGAACCTTTTTTTAATTTAGCCGACTTCTAAAAAATTATTCTTTTTTGCTTCAAAATTGTACTATTTGCTTAAATTTTAAACTATTTTTGGGAAAACTGTCTATTTTATTTGAAAGTTTATCTATTTGGTTTTCAATGCTACGGTTTCACAGCAAAAACGAAATATAAAGTTTACATCGATTCCAGGTGAAAGATTCACTGCAACAAAAATTAACCTTGCCAGATAAACTTTACATGAATCGCAGATAATTTTTTCTGTTTAACCTTGCCTGGATAATCTTTTTTCTTATAATCGTTTCATTTTTATTCGAGATGTAGCGAGAATTACGACTCCAGCGATATCTATCGTCGTTTAACTTAATTCAATTTAAGAGCAATGGGGATTCCCATCTGTCAGTTCCTTTTTGCGCTTTTTGCTAAATGATATTAAATAAGTTCTAATTCGTCTATAATAGTGTAATTTATTTCAGAGGAGATATATTAGTAAGAACAAATTTTTTCGTGTTTTGTGTTGTGGATTCTACATGTTTTACCGAAATCTGCTCACTTCAACGTGTCGCAATCGACGAGTTCAGAATTATTCTCCTAGCCTCGGTGAAGCTTTCGCCGAAATAGGTTTAATTTTTACCCGGTGCAAGTCTTTCCTGCAACAAATTTTAACTGTTATTTTTTCTGTGCTGCTTAAAAAATAATTTTTGTTTTTAATTCGTCTCTTTGTGTTGAAAGTTCATCTATTTAAGTATAAAATAGCCGAAACTCCAACTTTAGCTGACGGCTACGTTAATTTCGGAGAAGGGGGAGGTTAAAAAATTATGTAATCTCACCTTGAAAATAATTCTTTCTTTTTCCCTTTGTCGATTCCTTGCGACACTGCAGCCAACTTTTTATTTGAGTACAATTGTATCCTTCGCGTCGGAAATCGGATTGGTTACAGCTAGCGCGTTTATTTAAGATGATGAAATATGCAAGTCAATCTTAGCAACAAATAATTAATTAATATAAACAATTCTTCGATCAGTAAACAAACTTATACAGTGAAATTTAAGATAATTATTTGATTTTACTAGTGTAAAAATAAATAATCGATTTCAAATTTAAAGGAACACTAAAAAAAAAGTTTTATTTAAAGTTGCTAGACGCGTCTGGTTAAAAAAATTCTAGTTATCTTAATACAAAATTATGGTTAATATGACAAGAAGATTCTAGTACTTGAACTCTGGTTGATTTTTTCTGATTAAAAATGTTGTAGTTAATATTTCTGGTAACAGAAGTGTCGCAATCTTTTGTCGATTTCCAGAAATCTGTCTTTTGTCTTATGCCATTTTGCCAGGCTGGGATGACTCCCATGGGCGCGTGTGATCACATATACTTTTGTAGTTATCCACCTCCTTGTAGATGGCTCTACTGTAGGGGCATAAGTGGGGGTAATATTTTCTTAAAATATCTTGGCGCCGCCATTCTAGTGTTCGTTGAGGTTATGTTTTCGTCAACAAACTTCAAATTTTGCTAAGTTCAAAAAAGTTGTGTGTCGCCGTATGAACTGAAATCAGTGAAATCAGGACATTGAAAAATAAACAAAGTTAAAGTAAATTGAAATATTTGTGCTGTGCCAGGATGTCACTGATTTCACTTCTCTATTATAATGCTAATAAATATAATGTTCAAAAATGGTTATGTTTCATGTGTTATGTAATTCTTCATTTATTGGAGAATTATTGCAAAATTGTACAAATTTATGCCGAAAAATGGTATAGAAAACAGTACTTACACATTTTTCGTCTTAAATTTGTATAATTTTGAATTAATTCGTTTATTTTCTATAATTTTAATTCATGCAACACATTCCAATAACATACACATTTAAGGGCACGAACAAATGGATACGCATTAGTTTGCCACCTCCTTGTAGATTGCGCTAGTATCGCTATAAGTGGTCAAACGCACCTATAGGAGTCAACCCAGCCTGCATTTTGCTGGATGTATCAATTGACGCTTCGACGATAATGTCCAATTCTCGAACAATCGCGAGTTGTTAATTGTATTTTCAGTTATATAATTATAAATAATGATAGTAAAACGTGAATTTAGTTATATTATAAGAAGAAATTGCGCGTCGCTACAGGAATATTTGCAAACCAGGCATAGATTTCTTGGGTGTCTTTGAAAACTATTCTCTAAAATATTAACATTTCAGAAGGGGTTAAGAAGACTCCATGAAGATATAAGAGTATCGAAATTCAATGGTCGAAAATCAACATCTACCAGAATATCTGGTTGAGTTTACCAGAACATCTGGTTAAGTTTACCAGAACATCTGTTTATGTTGATCAGATAGTTGTATTATTAAGCTACCAGAAAACTATCTAATAAATATTTCTGGTTAAACTTACCAGAACTTCTGGTTACATTTACCCGAATTTCTGGTAACGTTAAACAGAAAATTGTCAGCCAGAAACTGCTCATAGTTTTAACCAGAATTTATAGTAAGGGCATATTTAACACTTTATTCTAGTTGAATTAACCAGAATTCTGGTTTATTCAACCAGAATTTTTTTGAGTGAAGAAATACCTTTTTCATCACAAATATAAATCTAAAATAATTGTTTATTTCTTTATGCACTTTACAATTATTGTTTTTTGTAAAGAATTATAAAAAAAAATTTTAAATAATTCTAAATAAGAGCTCCAACGGTAACACAGAAAAAACTGATGTTAAATTTTGTTGCATGTAAAATTTCGCGCTGTTTAAGTTTACTTGCTATGTGGCGAAAGTTTATCCCCCGATGGAATAAAAGCTATTTAGAAAAAATCAAAAAAAGCAAAGGACAGGTGGGAATCTCCATTTCTCTCCTCGAATACTCAAAACCTTTAAAAGCGATCCAAAAGTAATAAGTAATAAAGAAAATGTAAGTGCAATAAGGCTTTAATAACCGCAATGGCAAAAAAAAAAGGATTTTCAGCTATACAAAAATCTCCATAAAAACGCACATTTTTTAATTTATCCAATTCCTTCCTTATACTTCTTTAATCATGTAAGTTTTATATCTAAAGTAACTTTTCTAAAACAACAATTAAAGACATAAAAAAAAGAATTAAATTTGACCTATTTCAATAAGTGCTAGATACTTTGTTTTTCTTCTGGATATAAAATACTTTGAAATAAGGAAAAGAATTTCTGTAAAGAAAAAGTCGATTGCATGCAGTTTTAATAAACTTTAAAAAATGTTGTTTTTGACTTCCTCTTTCTTAAATATCTTGTTTTTAACAGGGATAACATTTTTCTAAACGACTGAAAAATGTAATAATAGCATTTTGAAACATTGTTTAAGGCTTGTAACCTTATTTTATGCTGGCATATATTTATTTTTTATTATTTGCATCGTAAAAAAGAATTGGATAAGTATACGTGTGAGTGCCAAAAGGGGACGTCCATAAATCACGTGAGTCAGAAAGGGGGGGGGGAGGAGTGGTTCAGAAAAAATATCACGTAAAATCACTGGGTGAAAGGTTTAAGCCAATCACGTAACGTTTTTAATGATATATTTATTTGCAAAAAAGATTATAAGAGCAAAATTCATGAATTTAATTAATTAAATTATTAAGCTATATAGAGGTAGTTCTAAAGATTCATTTTAAGTCTTCAACTGTTAGTTTTAAAATGGTTTTGTTTTGAGATAATATAAATTATTTTAAATTTTGTAGCATTATTCATATTCTAATTCATTTTATTTGTTCCTTATGTGTTTTCTACATTCTTAAAAAAATTTTCTTTTCACATCTAAATGCATAAATAAAAATATTCCCTAATATTCCCCCACGTTTCCTTATATTTTAGGGGTGCCTTGTATTTAAGAATGTTCCAATAGGAACAAATATTTTTTGAAGCGTTTCCCAAAAATCGAAAATCGATTTTTGGGCCCAATATTATCATTAAAAAAGTACCTTATCTAATTGAAAAGTAACGAATTTGGAATCGAGACACAAAGTCTCGAAAGTCCTCCTTTTCATATTGTTGATTGGCTTTGTTAAATTCTTTTTCCGAAAATCCTAAATGTTGTCTTCGGACGCGGACTCAATACGAGAAATGAATGCAGAGCCGAAGCTGCATGTACAACGCAGAACTCGTACGTAATAATAAATCAATAGCTTCCAGTGGGGTGCCATATTGTAGAGGGTGTTTCGAAAGTAACTGACTCTCAGGGCATTGACATTCCTGCCAAGGGGATGGAAGTAGGGGGAATTCAGTGGTTTCATTCTGATCGTAATTTTCAAACAGTGGTTGCAGCTTTTCTCTTTTAAGAAACCTGAGCTTATAGAAATACAGAAGTCTCACCTTTCCTGGTATTTTGGCGGAAAATGTTATTCACTTTCGTTCAGTTTCCGAAAAATATATCATTAATAGAGGGTGAACAATTTAAAATACCTAGTATGTATATAAAAACTTATT
>NC_046658.1:35434100-35459701 GCF_010883055.1 Belonocnema kinseyi
CTTCCTTAATTTTAATCATAGTACAGTAGACTCTACGACACTTTTCGTTTTCCGATTTCCCCTTCGTTCGCTTACCCTCACTCCTTGCCTCATCTCATCCACACACATGCGCGCTTGAGAGCGTTTGAACTCGCGCGCATCACGTGGATCTCGCGTGTCGCAGGAGAAAGGGTTATCCGGCACTTTCTTTTCGCTTCCCCGACAGCCCCCAAAAAGGGGAAGTGTCATAAAGTCTACTGTAACAACTTTCGTACTAGGGAAATTTAGAAAAAATGGCACCCACCCCCTGCAACATTGTATGTTTAATTTGGTGTTTGGAACAGTTGCGAATCCAGGGGAGGTGTTTAGGGGGTTCACCCCCCCCATATGCATGGGATATACATATATATTTTAACCCCCCCCCCGAAATTTTTTTCGGGGTCCACCCATGGTTTGGAATAAATAACTCGATTAATTTAAATTAAAATTATTTCTTGAAAAAAGATTCTACTCCATCTTCACTCCATTGGGAAACGAACCACAAAACTTCTGATTTCCGGTCAGGTGCTTTTCCAATTAAGCTATTAGAGAGATCAGAATAAGAACTCTTAATTCAAGAAGATAACGCCAGTTTTTAGCTAGGTGTTAATGGTACAAGTAATTATTTTTAATTTTTTTTAATTTATCTGCTATATCATCAGAGATTGTACCTTACCGACAGTAGATCAACCCTCCAAACCATGAAGGAAGAAAATCTACACAATATCGATCAAGTTAAGAATCTTCAATAACAGAAAATGTTAAACGTCTTAATAAGACTAGATGGAAAATAATATTTTTAAATTAAAATTATTTCTTGAAAAAAAAGATCCTACTCCATCTTCAATTAATTTAAACACTAATAGAAATAGTATCATTGATTTAACCATACGATTGTAGGTTAGAAAATGATGAGTTCATTCGTAATACAATATGTGTACATCAATCATAATGAGAACAAAATACACTTAATGAAATATTATAAATACAACTTTCTCAAATTATTGGTACAAAACTGTTATGTACGTATTGCTATTATATTAAATGAGTAATCATATAAAAGAATGCCTACGCGAGGTATCTCTAAATTGTTGTTTAGCAATACCCGCTGCATAACATATTTATCCGACTCACATTGTTTTGTTCACCACAATCGAATCTCGCTTGCGCCTGCGCGTCAGTCTTCATAAGCGACAAGAATCGGATGGTCAAAACAAACATCATGTATGGCTGTAATAAATTTTAATTAATCTAATTATAAATATTGGTGTACCGCCAATTCATTTCTATCAGTGAATCCCAAAATTGTAAACTGTTACTGAACATAAAATGAAAGGATATTTGAATCCTTATCCACACATGCGGTTTAGAGAGCACGCATTTAAGATTTATATGTTAAAACGTGCATAAAATAATAGAAACAATGTTGTCTTCCAGAGACTTAAGGTTTTAAGGGGTTGCAACAGTATCCTAGTATGCAAGATTAACTGGACGAAATATACCGATTCAAGATTCTCAGGGTTTCATCTCAACAGTCTCTGGACTTGCTATGACAATATGTTTGTAAGATAATGTTGCCAATAATTCACGGGTAGGCAAGTTTTTCAGCCAATACATTTTTTTCGTTCGCGGGGAAGTTTATTACCTTTCCGAGAAACTCTCTTCGTCAGTCATATAAAAAGTGTTTATACCGATACTTGCACTGTAAGAAAAATCATGGTAAATTTTCCATACATGTATTGGAAGTTATTAAGTCATACAAGGAGTGGTATTTTTTACATACTTGTGTATGGTAAATTTTCCATACGCAACATGGTAATTTTGTCTTACAGAAGTGGGATTTTTTCCATACCTGTGTATGTGAAATAAACAATATATAGTTTTTAATTTTCCTATACTGAATTAGTACTTTTACTATACTTGTGTATGGTAAATTTGTCATACGCAACATATTAATTTTCTCATGCAAGGCCATCTGCAAATTTTTGTGACCCATTCTGTAAAAAATATTGCTACTTTCATAATAATATATGTACTAAGATTTTAGATTTTAGAAATATTACAAATTATAATTGTATATTTTATGTGCTTAATCAAGATTCGAACTTAATCCAGGAATATCTCAAGATATTTTAAAAGATTAAAAAAAATTCAATATATATTTTCAGAAATTTAATAGATTCTAAAGGATTTCCACGAATTTCCGAAGATTTAAAAAGATTTAACAGACTTTAGAGAATTCAAAAACATTATTCATATTTTAGAATTACCTTAAAATCTTAAAACTCATTTAAATTCTACCAAAGTGCCTTAAAAATCCTTTAAAATCCCTTAAATTCATTAAAAACATCTTGAACTCTTTTACATAATTCGAAAACTTTGGAATTCGATTATACAATTACAAAAATTTTAAATAAAATAAATCCTGTCAAATCTTTTGAAACTCATCAACGTCTCTGCAAATACATAAAAATATTTTTAAATTAGGTGAAGATCCTTAAACTCTTTTTAATTTCTGAAAAATTATTAAAAATTTTAAACTATATTAAATCGATTGAAATGCCACAAAATCCCTCAAAATGACTAAAAATCTCTTGAACTCATAAAAATTATTTTAAAGTCTTTACAATCTCTAGTCTTGTACTTTTTGAAATTCTTCTAAAATTTTTTTAATTCTTTGAAATTACTTGAAATCTTTTGAAATTCATTTTTAAACTTTAATCTTTTTTAATTTGAAAGAATTGTTAAATTCCGTTAAATTATTTTGAAATTCATTAAAATCCTTTTAAAAACTTGAACATATTTTGTAATTACACAATAATACATGAACTTTTTTGGAATTTCTTGACATTTTTTAGAATCATTTTGAATAATTTGGAATCTTGAAAAGCGTGTAGAGCGCAAAGGGAAATTGAGAAATATGTCAGAATATTTCTGAGTATTTCGGGATATTTCGGAATATTTTGAAATATTAAAAATATCTGAGATTAGAAAGAATATCCAGAATACCAAGAATATTGAAAGAATACTTGTATGGGAATATTTAGTGAATGTATCAGGAATATTGGAGTGATCGACCCCTCGGCATATAGAAATAAATTAGTTTAAAAATATGACGTTTTGGAACACAATTGATTATTTTAAGTAAATGTTACATCTAAATCTTTGGTATATATTTATAACCATCTGTGATGTTATTACGAGTGGTTACAAGTCAATTGTAATCAACGTTGGTTTTTTGAAGAATAACGTAGGAATAACAATCATCGCTCACCGAACCCATTTAAAATCAACAGGGACCTATACTTGAAATCGCAGAATTTCTCGAGAGAGAAATATGTTGTTTTTGAAAGGAAATTATGCTTTTTTTCGTGTTTCTAAAGTTTGAAGAAAATTGGTTGAATTTGCGAAAGTTTAATTAGCAGTTTAAAAATTATTATTTTTCATTTGATTTGAATTAAACACAAAGAATTCAAATTTTAAAGGCTTCAATTTAAAAAAAAAATTTTAATGTCAGAATTTTTTGTGAATATAAATTTTGTCAGTTTAAAATAAAATTCGAATTCTTAAAGTTTCAAGGTTCTGGAGTAGATTCTTTTTTCATGTTTAATATTTCCCATTTAAAATTATAATTTAATTTGAAAGTTTGTTTAGTATAATTAAATTCATTCTTTGATTTTAGAACAATTCACCTTATTAGCTTGAAGGTCAAATTATAATTTTGTTCTGTAATAACAATTTTAAATCTAGAATTTCAGTAACATCAACTTTGAATGATTAAATTTAGTTTTGAACATGAAATTGTCAAATCTTGATCGCTTTGAATTTATAATTGTTCAAATTCAATAGTTTGCGATTTTTAATTATTAAATTTTGAACGCTTTCAAGTATAAAAAATTTCCAATGATCTAATCTTAAAATATTCAATTTTTAAGGTTTTTACATTGCCCTATTTTCTAATTTTTTAAACTGAAATCATTAAATTTCGTGATTCTTCAATTCGAAAGAAAATTGCGTGAAAGGAAAATCTATTTCTTCAGAATCTGTGATAATTAATTTATATTTATTTTTTGTGGTACAGAAAAAAATCAATACAACAGATTTGTATCTTTCATACCTTTTTATTTTGACGTTTTTTCTCGTGTGTTTGATACCTTGGGGGGGGGGGGGTCTGAGTTCTTTATAACTATCTTTAAAATCTTAGCGCTGGTTTGCATTTTTCCTTTTGCTTGCAGGCACCAGATTAGGGCAAACTGCTTTCCTCTTGAACCCATTTCGATGTTATCACTTTAATATTTATTATTTAAAACCAATTTAACTGTTGCTTTCACGAACTGTGATAATGGCATTTTAGAGTAAATAAAAAAGTATCTGTCATGAGGGCGCAGGCGTCGAGGCAACGGCGCCACATATTTTCTGCGTTAAAATTTAAAAGCGTTAAGAGAAAATTAAAAAATTCTACGTAGAATATGGAGCTTTAAAGGAGGCATAAATAAAACTCAAGAATAGAGAGGCAAGACCTTCAATGTAGAGGCTGAAGCTTATACAGAAACAAAATAGAATGAAAATATATTTAGGAGTGGCTACGCAGGAGCTAGTAGAATAAACAGCCCCAAAGTAGGGACAGCACTTCCACTTGAAGCGTCTAATTAGGGCCCATATTTCGACTCGGGTATTAGTGGTGAAAATAAGCCCTCCAAATTTCATAAATTTATCTGCAACCGTTTTCAATTTATCATGTTTAAATTGATAAAAGTTGAATTAAGTGAATTAAAGATTATTGGAACATGTTACCATTACAAAGCTAACTTCCTCTATGAGGAAGCAAAAAGAGTCATTAATTTTACATACGAGACAAATTCACATGAGTAAGCTGTCATAATTTTTTGTAGTAAACTTACCGTTGGATGAATTCCAAAGACTTAAAATTGACTCCATACGTGTAGTCATACACGTGGTAGGACCAGAAAAAGCACATAAATCCTTCTAAAATGTTCCTGGGCCTGATGATCTCTTGTTTCTCAAAAAAACTACGCTAGTGGCCGCTTCATCAAATAGAGAATTCCCTGTAAACAGAAGTAAAATTTTAACGTAAGAAAAGTACCGTGCAATTGATAGATATGTCTGCAACAATTTCTGAATTTTACGAAGAAATTTACTTAAAGAATAGATAACAAAAGAGGCTATCACTTCCGAGATCGTGTCTCAATAATTCTCACAATATTTCTATTTTATCTTTTATATAGATAAATATTGTATATTGATTTTTAAGAGACTAATGTTTCTAAAAATCTCCACATTTCATATCGATCAAATGTTAGACTATCCAAAATTTTATATGTATCTCGTAAAGGAGGAATTCCAAAATAACGAAGCTTCATTGAAGATTAAAGGCCTCTCGGAGAGAGATCAAATCCTTTTCAATCAGAAAGTTTCCAGACCTTGTTTTTAAGTTATTCACAAAAAATCTAAAAATCAGAGATTCCGGAGCGAATCGCTACAACTGAAATACGTGAGAAATGAATTTAAAAAACGTTTTACATTAATGAATAACGTTAAAAAATACAATTACAGTGAATTTTTAATACTTATATAGTTATATAGCCTATAATAACTAAACAATATAAAAATTAAATATAGGTTATGTTCATACGTTACAGCTAATTCTTGTTTCTTTCCTTATTACTATTATTTTTGATTTATTTGATACCAAGATATTTTAGTGAGATAATAGTAAGGTTAGTTTAGTTTTATACTAATTACAGTGTAGGGTACAGGTAAATTTAACCGTATTTAGTCATAATAATGGAAAAAATGGTTATAGTCGAAAATTGTAGGTGTAGCAATTCGTCTCATTGCGGGATTAATCGTTAAAACCACCTATATTTTAATAAGTTTCTATTTTACACAGATTTATAAAAGAGCTTGCTGTATAGCGGTTTGGCCCGATTAACGGTACCTGCATTATTATAATATTGGTTTCATAATATATGAATCACTATAATTTATTATTCATCATCAAAAATATCTGGCGATCCACGACAACTGATACACCCTCAGTAGTTGGTGCATTTGCCCTAGATCATACTATATTTAAAGGTATTGATTTGATCTACAACATAGCGATCCAAGAATATAATGTTGTCTTTTGTTTCTTTATATTGATACATATTTTAATATCATTGAAATACAGTTGAAGCGAAAATGATACCTTCAGATTCACTGTGATCAAAAACCTTGTTTAAAACACTAGGTCTTTCTTTCTTATGGAAGTGTATTGGGTATTCCCAGGCACTGACGCCTTATTTAACGGGCAAGAAAAAGGCACCCTTGCTGGTTTCTGTCACTTGCTTTCCAACAAAAAAAAAACTATTTAAAAATATTGTGATTTTCATGAAAAAAGCAATTACATCGTTTTTTGAGATTGCAAATAATTACAGAGCCTTTCGTTACAGTTTGCAGTGTGAATCGATTTAATATCTTCATTAGAACTGAAAATAGTATAGTTGTACACGTTTATAATTTTCGGCAAAAATTTTTATTATTCCTCCAATTTGTTCATAAATTTTTGGTTCACATTCATGAATTTTTTGAAATTTTTCTTATTTCCTCTTTTTAAGAAATAATTCGTTGAACTTGACTCTTCTTAAATGTGTCCGAAATTCCTGACTTTTTTGACATTTTGCAGTCTGCAAAGCACAACATTTTTTTACATTACCCCCTTCAAGCTCATTTGCGTAAAATACCTTAGGCTTTCAAATGAATATTCACTTATTATGCCAGCATTTTTTTTATGAGTGGTCCACTTTAAAACGACCTGACTTGCATTTTTTCGCCGCTAATATGTCATATTGCTCATTCACCGAGTCACCGTGGAGGCTTCGCGAACGAACTCTTTGCAAATCATCCCTTCCAATTCAAGGGAAGTGATGAGCATGATTTTGAATTTGGATTTTTAGCAGGCTTTCCGCAATATGATAAGAGTTTCCATAAACGCCTTACCCATTTTTATACAGAACTTGATGCTTGCTCTTCGCTCCATCGCGCTTTTTTCAACCAGCCTCAAGGAGGTTCTATCACTTTTTCACTACAGTAATTTAGCAATAAGTTGAAACATAATCAAGCTTACAGTACTCATAAATTTATCAGTGTTGCTGGATGCTCATTTGTTGTGACCCTCTCTGCAGTGCATGCAGACTTGGGCGGGTAGAAAAGCAAAAAGTAAAAAAAAATTAAGATAAATAATGGAAGCACATTGAGAAAGCGAACGCCGCGAGGGTAGTCAGCTTAAACCAGTTATAATTGTTAGGTTTAAGATTATTCTCTTCCTGAGAGTTAAAAACATTCGTGTTTTCATTATTCTAACAAGATTTCCATGCAATTCGATACACAAATCTGAGATCAAAATTTGGATCCAAGATGCGAGCAAGTGTTGCAAAATTCAATAAATGAATGGATTTTTATAAGAAAGCACTGAGAAAAAGTTTAATTATGCGAAAAAAACTTTGGTTACCTTAATCTAATTTTTTGGTTGCTATAGAAGCAACAACAATGTTTGGTTCAGTCAGACAAATTACTTTGTTGGACCATTTGGTCGATCCAGCCAAAAAGTTTGGTACGATAACCAAAATGTTGTTGAAGGCACAAAGAATATCTGGTTTGTTGAATGAACTTATTTTGTAGAATTAACCGCATTTTATAAAGGTAATAAAATTATTTGATTTAAGTAACAATATGCGTTCAATTTGCAGATAATTTGCTTAATTTGACCCAAATAAACATCAAGATAATCTATAAATATAGAAGAAATTGTGATTAAGCGAATGTCTTCTAAAATCAAATGCATTTTACAGAATCAAAGAATTTTCTCCAAATATTATTTGGCTTTATTTTTCAATAAGAAATAAAGAAGCTAAATGTTTATAATCTTAAGCCGGGATTTCCCCCTTATTTTTAACGCGCTGAATCTCCGTCTACACCGAAAACGTCATATCGCGTCAAAGTTTTCAGAATAGTGGCGTTAAAACCCCTAAAAATTGCGAGTTGCTAGAACCTTTAAAAAGATGTTACATTAAAGCATAATCCTTGACCTTTAAAGGTATTTAAACATTTATGAATGTAAAAATGATGTCTTAAGTACTGACACTTAAGACAGAATTTTTACGTTACAAAGGTTGCAATGCATTTATATTATAAGGCATGTGCTTTAAGGGGGTACGTATACTTAGAAAGTAAAAGGAAACGCTTTTTTTAGAACTTTTTGAAGATGGGTTTTATTTATTGTAGGCATCTATTATGTAATTCGAATAACATATGTTTTAAGTAGCTACAGTAATTTTTTATGAAGGAATCTTACAAAACAAGCGAGTTGCAGTTAATTTTGCAGAGTTTTCGTTGAGAACGTGGTTTCGAGCCAGTGAACGCTCTAAATCCATAACGGTTTAACCGATGGTTATCAAATTTTCCCCAGTTATTTCTGACATAAATGTGGTATACTTATCGTCGCAATATATTAATTCAGTCAAATTTTTCTTCAATTGATAAATTAGACATTTTTTATCGAAAAAAATGGAAATTGGAACAAGGTGAGAAACAATTTTGTACTTATTTTCTAAGTATAAATAAGTGAAAAGTTTATTTGATTAAAAGAATTTGAAATTCCCTACAATTATTCTTTTTCGCAGGAAACCCTGAGGTAATTATCTTTTTCAGGTGCACTTTGTCTCTAATTTCAAGATTATCTAAAATGATCTGAACGTATGGACAATATTGTAATCATTCCGCATAACAGATTGTTGCCTTTTCGATACTAAGAAGCAAAATATTTGAGACTAATGATTTATATTTCGAAAGTGTAGAGCTCTGAATACAAAGATAGGTCGCCATGTATACGTATAGTAAAATTAAGCATGTATTTAAGCATTTTGTGTAGTATGAGGATTAAGGAGAACACCCCTATTTGAATTCTCTTGCAGTTAGTCATCCAGGCGGCCCGACTCTCTGTTCCCAACTCACTAACGTCAGCCCCTTTGCCAGAACAATGCTGCTTCCCACGTAAAATTTTACAAGACTTTTTGGTAATTTTTTTTTATTATTTACTAATTATTTTTAATTTGTCTGAATATTTTGAAATTGTCTTGTTATTTAAACTTTAGTTTGCAAAGCAGTAAAATAAAATATATTTTTACTTGTTAGAGTATAGACGTGTATAAGGGAAAAAACATTTAATCGGTCATAAAAAGTACGACTTCTTCAGAACAGAGAGATATAAGAGCATTATTGTATTTCTAAACATTTTTTCATATGATTGCCAAAATTTCAAGACATTTCGCAAACAATAGGAACAAATATATAAAAGATGTAAGATGCAAAATTAAAAACTTTGGCACTAAACAAAAAAATCGTAACATAATTTCTTTAATAAGGGTTTTCATTGTTTCATGAATAAAATTTGATTATATATATAATCAAATTTTATTCATAGAGAAGGAATGAAAAACATTATTAAAGGAATTATGTTACGCTTTTTTTGTTTAGTGCCAAAGTTTTTAATTTTTCACATATATATATATATACATATATACACAACTTCCTCTCAAAAACTAACATCCATTCACACTTTATCTCTAAGATGCTCTCTTTTATAACCTAGGCTACCTGGCTTCGCCTTACCTCGCACGCATGTCACTACTTTCTCGCTTTGCCTCGCATTGCCAGCCTCTGCCTCCTCGGCTAATACCTAATTCTTATCTTACCTAAAATCTTAAATACCTAATTCTTATCTAATATTGTCGATAGTACTCCCTTTCTTGCTAAAGCCCGCCTGCGCCTTTGGCAGTATTCCTTTCCCCTCAACGTACTTTCGCAGCCTATCTGCCAACACCATCGCGTATACTTTGTATGCCGTATTCATTAGCGTAATTCCTCTATAATTTTCCTGCCTCTCCCTATCCCCCTTTTTATACAGTGGTACAATTAAACCCTCCCTCCCCCATCTAGGAAATCCCTCCTCCTATATACTTATTTTACTACCCCCTTCAGCCTTGTCCCTTATATATGTGTAATTTAAAAAAAAAGGGTTAAACAATCACCAGTATCAAGGCTCGAGTGTGCAACGGAGACGGTTGTCCGAAAATTAGAGTTCAAGAAAATGTGGGACATCTCGCTTTGGACAATTGACTCAATCTCCCTCGGAGCGTTCAGCAGGGCGGGGTCGTGGCCAACAATGTGAGAGCGACAACGATGGTAATAAAGCACTCTTAGGGCCACATTATGTGTGTAGAGATACGTAGTTCCTGCGTGGGTGGGACATCCAGATAGTATGTGATCTAGATATACGGTGTGTGCATGAAACGCTCTGAACTTACCGCTCGGAACTTATTTTTTTTATTACACCATTAAGCCATTTCCCTTTCGGGGTAGTTGTGACTCACTCGGTGGGGGAAAGGAGTAATGTGTGGAAGGGATAGAGAATTTTCAGATTGATCCAGAATTCTCGTGTTATTTATGTAAATAAACACGTTCGTTCCGCAACACTGTTCCGACCCAGGTGGCTGATCAATCTCTCTAGCAATCACCCCAAGTGAAAATCCTCACAAAATCGTTATGTAAGGTTCCCCACTTGAGTCCATTAGTAACTTCTTGACATAAAATGCGGTCGCGGTATACTATGTTGGAAATTACCCAGTCCTGGCACGTGAAAATGAAACCCTTTGTACCAGAATTAAGCTCTGATGATTTGAGAAAAGCAAAAGTTTGCTCTTTTGACAAGGACTGTTCTTCTACATTTCTGTAAAAGTTTCCGTGAATTTTCTTGTCAAGTAGCTTCTAGCGGAATGGTTCAACCTCTGCTTTCTTTACTTCGCATTTTAGAGAAGAAGCATCTAGAATCTAGATCAGGGCTCACCAGAAGGCAGTCTTTAGCTTCAAAGATTGACAGTGGCAGTCTAAAGACAAATCAAACAGATCGTAATAAATCTTGTCGTTCGACTGGTTCCTAGGCCTTCACGGTCATTATACCTCCCGCATAATATGAAAATAAATATGAACGTTTTATATAATAATATGAAAGTAAATAGAAACGTTTAATTTAATAATATTCATATATTTCACGCACTTGAAATAATATATAATAATAAAATGTTTAGGTGATATTGTTTAAATGTCTTTAATGAATATTTATTAAAATGAGCTATACTATGACTATGTTGTCTATAAATATTTAGTGAATAATGAGTAGTTAAAAAATTAATGAGAAAAAGTTAATACAATACTTGAAAGGTTTGAGAATTAAGCAAGTAGTATATTTTATTGTTAGTTTTATTATGATTACAGGGAAGAAAATGTATTTTCTCCCTGTAATCCATATAAAAATTAAATTTCAATTTAAATAGAATGTAAGCGTATTATAATCAAAATAAATGTTGTGATTAAAATTTGAAGGAGACATTTCAGTGAGAAGTATCTCTTAGTCTAAAGCAGAGTTCGTTCTCCATATATTGTTATTGTATACCATTTCGGTCAAATTACACGGGAACAATTTCAATTAATTTTTTTGTATTTTATATTTAATTTTATATTTATTTATTTTTTAATTTTAGATAATTTTGTTTAATAAATTTTCACGTTAAATCATAATTTTTTAAATTAATAAATGTTTAGATTTTACTAATTTTAGAAAGCTTTAATTTGAAATACAGTCAAGATCCGTTTATTGCAAGGCTTCTGAAATGAATGGGTCCTGTTTATCGCAGAATAAGGAGAAATTTCACTGGCTCCCGCCACTTCATTGGAAGGCAGACTGCGTTTCAGTAAGAACAGCTGGTTGGTCTGCTCACTAGCGATGTGAGCTTGCAATTGTTTCCACGCGCGCATGCTAGATGACGTCGAAATATGTACTGTAATCTTCAGTTTAAAATCAACCCAGTTCCGCCTTTTCAGCTCTTGGTTTACCGAGAGATGTTAAAGTAAATAGTGAGAGGAAGGTATCAAACGATAAACGGGTCCCGAATCTGACAATGGACGAGTCCTGCGATAAACAGGTCCTGCAATAAACGGGCCTTGACTGAATTCAATTTAGTTTCCAATTTCAGCTCCTCTCTAATTGAATCAGTTAAACTCTAAAACCCTGTGTTTAAAAATGTTTGTATAAAAGCTTTGAATTTCGAAAGCTTCTACTAAACAATTGCGCTAACGTCACAGTAGCCCAAATCCGCTCTTCATTTACAAGTATTAAAACTTTTTAATAAAACCAACAGAAAATTATTTCCAGAAACTCAGGTAAATAATTTTTAATCTTTAATTAAAGTTTATACAAAATAAAGGAGCACTTGCCTAAAGTGGCGAGCCCTGATTCAGATGAACTAATGCACTTTCCTCGCGCCTGACATTTAAGTTCAGGCCAAGGGTCTCAGCCGCCTGCTGTGCGGCTTCGTAAAGGAACGCCCCTTTGACAATCAGCTTATGGGTTTTGACAGATTTGAAGACCAAATCTTTGAACAAGATGCTTGTATCTTCTTCGGAGAGACTCCTTCACTGATGCTGCGTCCTGAATGTGGCTTTTTGGTGCTTTCAGTTATATATCGGCCTCTTCAATGTCAAGATGTCTAATAACATTCATTTCCAAAATCTCAGGGTCCTTCGGGAACGCCAATAATCTTTCCTTTATTCAGATGTATTTTGGCACATTTGTCCACTCCAAATTCCATACCAATCTCGCCTGTGTACTGCTTGACGATATATAAAGCACTCTGAAGTTTGCTTTTACCAGAAGCATAGAACTTTAGGTCATCCATATAAAATACATGAGTTACCTCATGCTTGGGATGACTAGTGCCGCCACAGAGATATCTAGAAGAATTTCAAAGTGCGAAAGATACAGGCAGAAGTGTGATGTAAAAAATCAGAGGACTCATGGTGTCGCTCTGAAAGACGCCCCTATGGAAAATGACGTTGTTCGTTGTCACTCGATATTTTTCAGATTAGAAAATAAATCTAGTTTTCCAAACGCGCATCAATCTCTCTCTGCATCTCACTATTTATAGATGAACCTTCAAGTTTTCCAACGGATAGATGATGAGTCTATCAGAGAGGTTGAATCGAAAGCTTTCCGGTAGTCAATCCAAGCCATTGACAGGGCGCGTTGATGGGCTGCTGTGTTTTTGAAGTAAGACCTGTTAATTAGCAGGTTCTCTCGACATTCTGCACAAAAACAGCTGTAAAGTTGGGCCTTATCAACCAATGAGGAGCAATCTGGCAAACTAAAGCTCGTTCCTCATTGGTTGATTAGGCCCAACTTTCAAGCTTTTCTGTGCTCCAACTAAGCCATTTTTATATTTGCAGGACTTAAAGACGATTTTACGAGGTATCTATATAATAAAAATGACGAAAATAACAAGAGGATTTTTTCAGAAATTCAGTTTGAATATTAATTTTCTATAAACCAAAAAACATTTTGAAATTTTTTTGTTCTAAAAATATTTTTACAAAATTGCGTCCTCTTAATATTAGCTGAAAAAAATGTACCTTAACATCATTAAAATCACGAAAGTTATGGAAGTTGAAAAAAAATGGACCAAAATTTTCAATTTGAATATCTCTTAATTTTTTCTTTTATTTTTTCAAAAATTGTTTTAGGTTTTTTCTTTCAACACCTTAAGGGTATGTGATACTTAGAAAATTATTGATTTTACCATTTGTAGGTTCCCTCAGCTTTTTTCCTACAATAATAAATATTTCGTCATACAAATTTGGCACATGATAGCGAACATGTTAATGGAGTCCCCGGACTCTTTTTTCGTGGGTTAATTCGAAAAAATTTAAGTTTGCTAAATTTGATTAATTTGTGTGGCGCTTAGGAATCAGTATCGATTTTATCAATCTTAGATTGCCCCGGATTTTTTTCTACAATAATACAGATTTTGTCTTCAAAATCTTGGGAATGATAGCAAACATGCCAGCGGACGTCCCCGGACTCTTTTTTGTGGATTAATTAAAAAAATCTAATTTTGCTAAATTTGGTGCGTGTGTGTATTTTGTGGTTATGTGTGTTACCATTTTCTCCCAAAATTATTTTCGAGTGCTACCGACAGCATCCGTATGACAGAGACCTACATTTTCGGAAAGACAGACAGCTGAAAAACTACCCTAACCTGAAAATAGTGCACATGCATTAAATTTTTATTCAGCACAATATTTTGTTGTTGTTGTAATTAACCTTAAAATAAAAGTTCGGGGACGTCCGCTATAATATTTTATAGCATCTTCGAATTCAGTTTTTAACCATTTTCTTTTTTGTGGAAAAAAAAGCCGAGGGAACTGTACTCGATTGATCACACGACGGAGTATCACACGCCCTTAAAGAACGGATACTAGTTTTTCATCAAAATAGTTGAAATATTTGAAATAATAAATAAATAACAATAGTTGAAATTCTTGAGATGATGTGGCATAGAATGCCTCACGTTTTAATTTTAATTTGGTGGTAAATGATTAAAAAAACCATTTAATATGCATCATGTGAATTGTGAACACACTTTTTTGGTACAATTGATTCAATTGTACTATTTCAAACTGTAACTTGTGCAAGAAAATCCTAAATACTGCTATTTTATGTTGTAATTGCCTGAAACACACACACACACACACAATATATTTTCCACGCAGAAGGCACTATCGAAAATAGTTAATTTTTTAAAGTTATTTTTTGAAACTGACTTCCTTCAGTGTACTTTAGGTACAATACCATTAAAACAAGAGGTTGTAAAAGTATTCCCGCTACAAATTTATTTGAAAAACTTGTGGAGCCTTTTGACATCGCACGTATTTTCCATCTTTCTTGTAACAAGAATCAGCCATCAAAAATCAACTTTTTACAAATGAGGAATATTACAAAAATATATAAAGATTAATTCTAAAAAATAAAAAAAATTTCTTTTAATTTATGAAATGAAAAAAACTTAAACTGATCTTTTTTTAAATTAAAATGAATCAGTTTTTGATTATGGTTTAAAGACTAACAATTGGTTAGGAATAAAAATGCTTTTCTTGGTAAATATATTAATATCATTAATCAAAATTATCAATAATTTAAAAACAAATAATAGTTATCTGTTGAAAAACACAATTTTTAAAGCCGTAACAATATACTTCGATAGAAAATATATAATTTTATTCATTTTGAATTAAAATAAATTTCCTAAATTAATAAAGATTCAGTAAAAACATCATTATTCATCTAAAGTACTAAAAAAATCGGTAGAAACAAGTTTTTTAGAGATCAAGCTAGAGAAAATGGTTTCCTTTAAGTACTTAAAGCTGTTTCTCTTGGTGGTTTGGAACCCACCTTAAACTGGAGGCCCTCCTCCCACCTCCAAGTAAGTGTGTGGGGTGTTTGTAAAGGAGTAGGAAAGAAGACACAAGAAAAATGTAAACCCCTAGAAGATAGATTAGAAGCTTTCATTCCATTCCATTCCAATATACTTGAGTGAGTACTTGCGTACTGCAGCCATTCTGAGACCAGTGTTGCAACCGCTTTTGCCCTGCTCCACTGAGAAACTGCGAGGGCCAGTTGTGCTTTTTTTTATATAATAGGAGGGGAAATCTTGCATAAGACACCCATGCTAGCGTTCTCCTCTTAATGGAAGAAAAGAACCTTAGCATGGGTAGTGTCAGATTCTTACTGACTAAAACCCCCCCTTTCTGCCAACCCATGCTCGTGGAACCGCTTTTGCATTACTTCGGGAACATGGGGATAAGGCCGTTTCGCTGTATCCCAGCGCCTGCTCTGATCTTCCTTCAGGGGTGTGCGTCGTCCTCGGTAGAAGAGTCCGTGGTCTCTTCTCGGGCTCACCAGCGTTCTGCCCTGTTGGTAAGTTTCATGTCCTGTGAATAAAACAAAGAACATCTTGAAAATAAAAAAGGTTGTACCTTACGAGTCTTCCTCTCTTTTAGGCCTTTGTCCAGGGCAACACGTCGTCTTCGATAGCAAAGATATATGTCTCTCCTCGGGCTCGCCGGCCTTCGGCCCCCTTGTTCAATTTGTTTTCTAATCAGCCTTCAGGCTCCTCTCCATTTTCTTACAGTTCCTCATGTACTGCTTCTCTTATCTCCGCCCACCTGTCACACTTAAAGAAAGTGTGCTCGGCGTCATCGAGTGCGTCGTTGGGGCAGTATATATAATGGGGTGTCTCTTTTTTTTCCTATCTTGTGCCAGTTTATTACATCCGGGATGAGCCGTCTTGTCCATTTCCCCGTTTTCTCAGATGTCCAACGTCGGTTCCATTTCGACAGAGTTAACTCTTTCTCTTCCCTTTTAATAATTTCTGGGTTTCCTTCCATTTCTAAACATTCGTAAACCCGTTTACGCTTGATAGCTAGTAAGTCTACTGGGGGTATTGATCCAATAACTAGCACTGCAGCTTCTAAAGTCGTGCGATAAGCGCTTGTGACCCGTAAAGCAGCTCTCCTTTCTACCGCATCAACCTGCATAGCGCCCCCATCACTTTGTCTGCTTTTTGTGAGGCAGACTTTATCTGCTCCCAGAACTTGAGTTTCAGGTCAACTTTGACGCCAAGATACTTCAAGGATTTGGCTGCATCCACTTTGGATCCGCAGACTTCTACTTGAAGTTTTTCGCAGAAGTTCGTTTTCCTTGTGAGTATCACAAGTTCTGTTTTTTGACTGGCTAGCTGAAGTCCATGGTTTGTCATCCAGTTTTCTACCATCATCGAAGCTAGTTCAACTCTGTTTTGCACCTGCTCCTCTGTTTTTATAACAATCTTTGCAGCTAGGTCATCAGCAAACCCTTCAAGTGTGGTGTGTTCTGGCAGGTGCATGGTGAGAACCTCGTCGTAGACCACATTCCAGAGGTCAGGGGCTAAGGCAGATCCCTGCGCAACCCCAGCCGTTAACTTCTTGGATTTAGTGCTCTCTGTGGTGTGATAAAGAAGTTCCCTTTCGCGCAGATAGTCATCTAGAACCTTTCTGAGGTACCCTGGTACTTTAAAGCATTTTTCTAAGGGCTCCATTATGTCGTTCCAACTTACTGAGTTGAACGCATTTTTGACATCAAATGTTAATAGGGCGCATGCGCTCTTTTGCCGGTTATTTCCTTACCATGATTCATGAGCTTTCTGGACTACTTTGCTAATTGCGTCGATTGTGGATTTACCTTTTCTAAAGCCGTGTTGATTTTAGGCTAATCCGCCAGCTGCGTCCACTGCTATACGGAGTCTTGTTCTTAGCAGCTTCTCATATACTTTGCCGGCTGTATCGAGCATACACAATGGACGATACGAAGCTTGTATTACAGATGGGCCCTTGCCCTTGTCGATTAGGACAAGTCGCTGCATCTTCCACTCAGAAGGAAAAATGCTCGCCCGTAAGCAGACATTGTACATATCCAGCAGAAGCATGGGGTATTCTTTGGCTATAGCTACTATAGCCTCCAATGGTATACCATCAGGTCCAGGTGCTTTCCCCGTGCTCATTTCGCCTACGGCTGCCCAGAGTTCCTCTACAGTGAAGGGTGGGGCCTCTTCGAAGATGTATTCTTTTCTTCCTCTTTCCGGATGTGTTGGGAAGAGAGCGCAGATAATCCGGTTGGTCAGCTGCTCTCCGTCTAGCCCTTAGGGATCTCCGCCTCAATTTAAGGCACTCCTTTCTTAATTCGGCATCTCCCCTGTCCACCAGTATGTGGGGGTTCTTTTCTGTTTGTTTCTTCTCTTGGGCATGGATGCATCGCAGGCCTTGGTGATGAGAAGGATAGTCTTTTTCACAAATTTCCGCGCCTTTCTACTCATGTTCGCTGTCGTGTCCATTTCAGAGATATCGTAAAGAACTTCTTCCTGGTAAAGTGTGTAGAGAAGTTTCTCGGCATCGAGTTTTTTGGCCTTTCAACCCTTTTGTATCCTCTGTTGCCCTTTACTTTTGTTAGGCTCGTTCCTGTTTTCTACCAATCCTGTATCCTATGTGTGATTCCAGGGGTCGCTAGGGTAATGTAGATTATCGTACCGACATTTCCGCTCCTCCTAAACGTAGGGGTATTCCCAGTATTCAGGATTGTAAGGTCGCATCTGGCTACCATGTCAGCAACTGCCAACCTCGCCTGTCCGTCCAATTCATACCCCATTGGTGTGATTTAGCATTAAAGTCCCCACCAACAATTGACTCTTCTTCAGTAGTCCTTATTGCGTCCTCTAGATAATCTAGGTTATGATGGAAAATATCAATTTCTGTGTTTGGGGACAAATAGCAGCTGAAGTACGTTGCGTCCGGGCATTTCACCCACATAAAACTTTTTTCCCTACCCCAGTCTGTTATCGGATATTTTGATGTGTCCCTGACCCATATCGCCGCCGTGCTATCTTGGTTTGCATACCAGCTAGCCAATTTCAGGTTTTCGTATTGTTCGCAAACCAGTAGAAAATGAGCCTTTATCTCATTTGCTCGATGTCTTAGCAAATCTTGAGCTAGTCTGCTACGCTGAAGGTTTCCGTGGGTTATTACCGCCATCGGGAGTTCCTATTCTTCTTGGCGTCCAGAAATGCCGCGCAAGTTGATGATCCTGCTCTGTGGTCGAGGTCAATTTCCAAGTTTTTCTCTGCGTATAAATAGCACTTTGGCTTGGCCGTGCAGTTGGTCGTTTCATGGCTTTTATCCCCACACTTCCAGAATGAACCTGCTCTGTCATTTGCCTGACATCCCGCCGCCATATGGCCGTAACCGTGGCATCGGAAGCACCTAAGAAGCATCTCTCTTTTCCTGATTCGGCAGCTAACCCAGCCTATCTTTATGTGGCCCGCCTGATCAACCTTTGTTGCGAGGTTCTCTTCCAATTCAACGAATGCCATGATATTACCCCACCTCTTCGGTCGAGTCAGGTTAATGTTTAGTTCGTCACCCATTTATTTTTCTAATAAGGCCTCCAGTGCTCCAGGACCAGTTGTGCTAGGAAGGCCGAAAACGGAGGGACTGAAAGCAAAAGTTTGTTTTATTTCTTAGCCATCGGCGTATCTTTTATTCAGTAATTTTTGTTAAGAAATGTGAAGATTATTGCGAGTTACGTCGATTGATACTAATAAAAATAAGCAAGGTTTTTTTGGATTTTCATTTAATCTGTGAAGGAAGTTGTCAATGTTTTCATCCAAAATTTAGAGCATGCCTAGTTTTCAAACAAGAGCAGTTTATGTATTGACGTAAACTCAAAAATATTTTCTAAAACACTCATATTTTCATGCATACGTCGTGTATATTGCATTAAAATTAAACTATTAATGATCAAGATTGTACTTTTTGAGTCTAACTTTAGGATTCATAAAAATAAACTTTAAAGTATTTCATTAATAATTTTCTACGTGACACCAAAATATGCCTAAGGCATTCGTAGATATCTGTTAAAGCAATTTTTCGCCTAGATAATATTTATTTACTCTAGCTCACTATAATAAACATAATCATTACTTTAGAACTTGTTACAAGGTACTTGAATGAAGATCTTTACTAAGTTTCACAATCATACAACTAGTAGATTTACTAATTTAATCCCTGGACAAATTAATTCAAGACCTTAAAAGGAAGCTGCAACGAGCTGTCATCATTGAGTTGCTTCTTGTCCTCAAGACACATGGGGGTTTTGCCAGCCTGTCGTTGTAATTTCATCGTGCGCTGAAATAGAAACCTCCCTTCACGAAGATATCTCGGAAGAGTCCGACCTCTCCGTCTCTTGCATCAGCTGTCTCTTGCATCTGTGTTTACAGATTTAAAAAACTCGGATACTTCATTGAGAATAAAAGTTATTTTTCTGTCACATGAAGTGCGGGCAGCCATTTGCGTGTTTCGCAAAGTTTAATTTAGTGAACACAAACTTCTGAAGACGGAACTGTATGATATGCAAGGTCTTCCAAGAGAACTCTGGTTCCTTTTAGGGGGACGTAGTGAGAGTAAAATGAAGCAATGGATGGACTTTTTAGCTTACTTTTACTCCCCCTAAACCTCGCAAAATAGAATCAGAGTTCTTGTGGGACACCCTGTATAATGCAAGGTTATTTTACGGATACTTATCTAGGTTATACTAGAGATCTTCTAGAAGGACTTAGGATTGGTGGGGGCTCGCATTTCTTGTAGCGGGGATTTAGGTGCCCCAGATCTCTTCACAGTATCTCTAGGACCTCTGTTATACTGACTAATGCCCGACCAATTCTCAACTTGAATTTTTGGACCCTTTTATCCTATTTGGGACCCAATTAATGCCTATCAAAAGTAAAATATTGGGACCTAACTAGTCATACATAGGTTTTCTAGGTCAAAAGAATGGAGAATCTTAATAGTTCCTTAAAGGGTACTGACTAGAACTTATTAGTTCAGTTGTTCTAGTGAGATTCTAACCAATGCGGCTTTTTGAAATAGAAAAAATAGGGCAATTTCTTCGTGGGCGCCAAAAGTTTGCACAAACCTCAAAGTTTGAAATTCCATAAGGGTATAACTTCCAACGTTGGCACTTTCAAAAGACATAAATATGCCAAAGTTCTTTACTTAATCAAAGTGTGTGCAAAAATAATAAAAAATTGAAAAGGTAAACATGTTAAATACTATTTTTAAATAGGCTACGAAACCTTTTTGCTCAGGCGAATGTATCCTACTTTCATTCATTTTTACATTTGAAATTTAATTTGATCTAAAGATTTTTAATAAATATTCTATATCTAAAATTAACTGTAGATTGTAGAATATTCTGTTTATTGAAATTTTGTAGAATGTTGTTCCTGAAATTTTCTTGTTATTTTTACTGCAATTTGCATACGACTAGCTTAATGTCTTATGTTTCATTTAAGTGTAATATTTTCTTCGATGAGCATAATATTTCATTTCATCATGCTAAAATTATTCAATAATTGTTAACTTGAACTCCATCTCAATTAATTTGGCTGGGTATCGATACTACACATATCGGATCTACACGTTGTTCAACTCTACACATTGCGGGTGGACATTATATTAAGGTGATCAACTCTACACATTTAATTTACCACCTAAAACTATGCACATAAAGTCTACACATTAATCTCACCACGTGAAAATCTTCACATTTAAGTGTACACATTCAAGTCAACACACTTAATTCACCACGTGAAAAGTCTACACATTAAATAGTAAGTCGAAAAAGTCTACACATTAAAGTCTACACATTAAAGTCTACACAGCAAAGTCTACACATAATAACTCTGCACATTAATTTTTTTGAATTTTAAATTTCGTTATTTGAAAATTCTACACTTTGAAATTGTGCAAATTAAACTGTACACGTTCAACTGTGCATATTAAAGTCTGCACGTTAAAACTCTACACATGGAACTCTGCACGTTAAATTAAACGCGCAAACTTATATAAAATATGATTTTTATCACTTTATTGTAAATGATAATTTATAAATAATAATAAATTATAAGTTTACATGCAAATTGTCAGCAAAATAATCCTCTATTTATTTCCCTCTGAATTCACAACGGCGATATTGTTTTATGCAGCTAACGATTAAATAGGAATAGTATCTATAAATGAGAGTTCTATAATAATAGATGTTAGCCTCGGTAACTCGGGCGGTTAGATGCTCGGTCTTCATGTTAGAAATCCGTGGTTCGATCTCTGACCTTTGAAATGTTTCCTATATACTTTTACCGTATTTTTAGTGGTTCAAATCCCAATTGAAGCTGTAGATCCTCCTTCATGTACTTTATTGCAACCTAGTCTGTGCATATTGAAATACTATGAGATATGTGAAAACTGGCCGCATTTTCAGGATTTTATAAATGTGGATGGCCCTGAGCCATCACAGACTAAACATTAAATAAATTTTCAAAATTAGAAAAATAAAAATTTTGATCTATTTCGAAAGCGGTCATATAAACGTGAAAACTGAGTAGATTTTGGCTAGATTTTGAGTTATCTTGAAAACTCTGAGAGATACGCGAAAACTGACAACATTTTTAGGATTTTCAAGAGGGGAAACACTTTCAACGAAAATGTTAAGGTTTTGTAGAGCGGTATTGCTTTGCACCTACATGAACTAATCCAATCAAAAGATTTTTTAAATAATAAAATAAATGTTGAGTTATCTTAAAAACTGTGCCAGGATTTTTTCAGGGGGGTGGGGCTTCGAGCTTATCTATAGGGAAAGAGTGGGGGAAAGGGAATTGAAAAATGAAAACACTTAGTTCCGGGGGGTTATCCCTTCACCAATTATTGAAACAAATTCCATTTGTTTCAATAATTACAAATTAATTAACCAATGATTAAAAATATTCCACTAGACCAATATTAATAGTTACAAGTAAAAAAAGGTCAGAATGCAGTGCTCAAAAGGTCGATTTCATGAAGAATGAACATTTTTTGTTTTCAGGGTAGTTTTTAGATACTCGTGGGGATGTGTTAGGGGTGTCAAACCCATATGTCTGATACATTAAATTCTTCGTTGGATAATTCTCAACATGCCCCCCTACTTTCGCGTCACAGTTTTTCAACCCCTAAAAAATTATTCCATAAACTCAAAAAAGTGATTTTTCCCCATGCATTTTACATGCAAAACTTGAAATTAAAACCGACACCTGTTAAAATCGAAAATAAAACAAATAAAAATTAGAGCATTTCTTTTTTCGGATTTGGAGTGAAATTGGGAGGATCATTGCCCTCTAAAAAAAAGCGTTTTTAATCCATCCTAGTGTACATTTAACCGTGTAGAGTTTAATGTGCATAGTTTCTTCGTGCAGAGTTTAACGTGTAGACATTAATGTGCCCAGTTTAATTTGTAGGCCTTTTTATCAGGAAAATGTATATCTTGACTGTATATAACGTGTATAGTTAAATGTGTAGAGTTTAACGTGAAGAGTTTTTTTGTGTAGACTTTAGTGTTCGAGGTTTTATATTTTCGAGGTCATTGTGTAGAGTTTAATATGCATTGTTTTAGCGTGTACACTTTAATGTGTACAGTTAATGCGTACAGTCTTAAAAAATAAATTTATAACAAGTTTTAGAGTTAAGCGTGGAGACTTGAATGTGCAGACTTAAATGTGTAGACTCGACGTTTACGCGTAATGTGCAGAGTTCATACAACGTGTAGATTCGATATGTGTAGTATCGACCGGGCCCCAGTTAATTTTGGTGTATCAGTTACTAAAATTATAATAATTTATTGTTGATGTGGTTTTTTGCTATATCTAATTTTTTTCTCTTTCAGATCTTCTCAATTTATTTTTGACACTTCTTAACTTTTATTATTTCGAAGCAGAAACACCACTATAATTACACAGTAGTACAACAATAGAGGAAAAAAGATCATCAAGATTGTCCTTTGCTCGAAAACATTTTTTTCTCTGACAAAAGATTCCGTTACAAAGGCAATTTGCATATTCCTGTTTTAAAGCAAATGTAGAGTGACAAGAAGAAAGGGGTCATGAAATATTAATTTGTTGCTCTTAAGAAGAACTAGGTTTATCATCTGCTATTAAAGATATTCTTATTGAAGAGTTCTACTCACAGTTATTTTATCCTCCAAGATTCATTTAACTTTATTACAGTTAAACCATTTTACTATAGACGAAGCTTATATAATTATATTTGTGTACTTTAATTAGTTTTTAATTTAAAATAAGTTTATTACTAATTTAAATGCACTATTAAATTTTACTACAGAAATATTAAATTCAACTTAAGCTTGAATATTAAAATCAGACATGATCGTGCATTGTACATTTAGCATACAGTCAAGTAACATATAATTTCAAATTAACTCATTGTAAAATATTAATGTAAATTAAATATGTTGAATGTAAAATATGTTAGTACTGTCCCCATAAAGGCGATTCGTTTAAATCACACAAGGAAATATGAATTATGCTGCTATGAGCTCGTCTTAAACAAAAGACTTTCTGCAACTGATTTCCATCATCAGATTTCACGGTGCATTAACTAATGAAGACAAACGGCCGGAAGTCAAATTTCGCAGCGAGCAATGAGGCCAGGAAGTTTCTAGGTGCTCCTATCCAGGAAATTCTCAGGATAATTGCTCTGTTTTACTGAATTTCGTATATTTCAGAAAGGGATTCACGTTCCAGAGCTTTAGTTATTTCTGGCAAGCCTCTACATTCTATGTACATAATGATGTGAATCCAGCTTCTTATGCTTTGGAACAATGCAAGAAATCGGCCAGTAATCAAAGATCGTCAGTGCGTCAGAAATTTCTCGATGAATATATAATCAGGAGGTTTATGTCACATAATTTGTGACAAACGCGCTATTTACAGTATTAGCTTTAGTTCTCTATATGTACCATAAACGTGCAAATATAGATAATTCATCAATATTTCATTTTGACTGATATTATGGATATGAAACGTTTTCTTGTTTTGCAAGCCCACTCTTAAAGTCCAGGTGTGGTCATGATATAGATGTTTTCCTTTAGAAAACATTTAACTGTTCATTTAGGCAGTACGTTAAACAAGAAGCAAATCAAAAGTGGCCGACCACTGATTTCAAAGCCCTAATAATTTCGGAATAGGAATTTACAGCATTGGATAAAAATATAAAAAATAAGTACAAATGGACCAATAATGTCTCAGAATTTCCCTGACTCCTAAATTTATGTTGCAAACTTTGCAAAACATACTTGTACTTCACTTTTTCGAATCTATATATTTCTTAAATGTTATTAGTTTGATGAATCACTTTTATTTTTATTTTAAAAGATATACTGTCATGTTTTCCAGATTTAAAAAAAAAATTACCCCAGGTGCAGGGCCTTTCATGTATAATGGACATCATAAAACAAGTCACGGGGAAAATTATTTCAAAAGAAGTTTTTTTTCAAGTAAATATTTAGTAAAAAATTTTTATTTTTAATCAAACTTTCTTTTGTCATCTTAACACCACAGATATACATCCATAGATAATGGAATAAATTGAAAGTGATTGTAATTGGTTGAAAATGTCAACGTGTTTTTTCATGCATAAAAAATATTTTTATTAATAATTTTCCATGACAGAGTTTGATCATAACCACTGTTGATAAGGGAAACAGTCTCGAAGTCACCGAGAGTTGTATGTAATATTATAGATACATATTGGAAAAGTGATTGAAAGGGGGAAATAAGAAAAAGACGAAAAGAAGAGAGGAAGGGTGAGAGGAAGAAGAAAGGAATGGAGCAACAGAATCATTCTAAGGATACCAAAGGCCTCATTTTGGTTATGTTGAGAACTTAGCCTATACCATACGCCTTATGCCCCCACGGAACCAATCCACCCTCTATATTGTAAAATAGGGAGTGAAGCGAGGATAGGGGAGAATGAATAAGTGCATGAGTCTGTAAAGGGGAAGTTAAGCGTACGAGTTGTAGGATATATCTTGCTTTTAGGAAATTTCACTATATCGCTCGCTCTGTACACGCTTCATTTGCAAAATTTCCTGACAACTCAAAGGTCAATCAAATACTTTACCGCATTTGATTGCCTTCTTACATTTATTCATGTAACTTAATTATTTTTATCATTCTAAAGAACTGCAAAAGAAGTTATAAATGGTAAAACTTAGCTCA
>NC_046658.1:35459801-35465391 GCF_010883055.1 Belonocnema kinseyi
ACACCCTGCGGTGGCTGTTTAACCCTATTTTTACATTCTCATCTTAATAAGAAGGTATTGGTTTTATGTAAAATTTCACTTTGTCGGTTTTATCAAATCTCCACGTTTTGAGACCCACTGAGTCAGAAAAAACGATTTTTCCGAAGGTGTTTGTCTGTCTGTAGTCTGTAGTCTGTATTCTCTAGACACGATAACTTTCGAAAAATTAATCAGATTGTATTCTGCTTTGGCACACTTTTTTAAAACCTAAAAATAAACACAAAGTTCGTAAACCAACTATTTTGGATAAAAATTCAAAAAGTGAGCGCGTTTTCAAAATTTTTAAAACCACATTATTTCAAGATTTCAAAATTCTATGAACAGTTATTCATAGCACTTGGAAACTCAAACAATTTATTCTAATGACTTTTTTATATAAAAAGAAAATTATCAGAGTTAGAGCATTTTTAAAATTGAAAAAAAAACAAACTAAAATGAACATTTCAAGCCAAACAACGCATCATATGAAAAAAGTCAAGACAAGAAAAATGTTCAATTTTGAAAGCCCTACAAGATGATCATAACAACTTTTTTAATTTGATCAAAAAGTTGAAAATTCAAAATTTGATCATACCAAAAATAATGAAAAATCCAAAAATTCAATTTTTTGGTCAAACTATGCAAGATACGAAAAAAATGAAACAGCTAAAATTGCGCGCCCTGGAAAATACTACAAATGTATAATGAATCACTTTTTGATAGGACGCGTAGTTTTTGTTTTTAGTCGTAAAAAAAACATTAAAAATAAAAAAATAAAAAATTGTTGGACTAACGACACAAGCTACGAAAAAAAGAGATAAAACTTGTTCATACATAGAAGAGCTATACTTTTTGATAGAACATGTAGTTTTTGCTTTATTCGTAAAAAATAACATTCAAAATAAAAATATTGAATTTTTTTGAAAAAAACGACACAGGGTATGAAATAAAATTAACAGACAAAAGGTGTTCGCCTAAAAAGATCTATAAATTTATTATTAATCATTTTTCGATAGGAAGAGTAGACTTTCTTTCAATCGCAAAAAATATGATTAATAAAAAATTAAATTTTTGGAAAAAGGACAGAACAGACGAAAGAGGAAATAGGACCCTATATGGGTTCTTGTATTAGAACCTATGCAGATGTGCAGTAATTTTTATTTAATCGTAAAAAATAAGATTAAAAATAAAAACATTTATAAAAACAAGGACATAAGAATTAGTATGATTCAATTTTTATACATATTATGAATTGTAATGATTTAAATTTATTGAAATGGTACATTTTTCAGCGCACCTTAAAATAAAATTTAAATCAAAATAAGAAACAAATATAAAAATAATCATGATAAATAGAATTTGCTCTTTATTTTGCAATTTTTTAATGAGCAATTCTGGACAGAGTTACATAAAAAATGTATTATATTTAATATAAAAGTGTTGTGTTTAATTTAGAAAAGTTCGCATGTTGGACAAAATCGAGTGCGCAGAACGAAATACGTGATGAGAATGTGTTCGTTAAAGACGAAAGAGCTTTAACAAAAGAGAGTTGAAAATCACAAAATTACAGTTGTCGGTCCGTTGACCTTTGATTTCAAAAGGTCTGTGTATGAATGCGGGAGAAATACAAAGACCAAGCGCGGAGTGCGATTGCTATGAGTCGTGTTCCGTAGGTGCGCTCAAATTCTCGAGCTAAGCTCTTTTAATGAAAAAGAGTTCAGAATCACAAAATTACAGTAGTGGATGTTTTGAGTCTTAATTTTTAAATGTTTGCGCAAGAATGTGGGAAAATATAATGACCGAGCGCATAGCGCGAGGTAAATACATAATCGACCGCGAAGCGCGAGATAAATGTTCAATAGAGCGCAATGCGTGAGAACCAACAGTCGCGCGCCATGAAAATGTGCCCGCGTAGCGAGCAGATTATTTTAATTATAAATATGGGTAATTCTCCACAAACAGGGTACTTTGGTGTACAAGGATTATAATATAGTATTAAAACTACTAGTTGCATTACTGTAAAACTTAGTAAAGATCTTTATCTTAGCACCTCATAACAAGTTCCATAGTAAAAATTAGGATAATGGAAGGACGAATAATCGAGATTCTACTATAGTTCAAATCACGATTGTATACGCAGGTCCTGGTACTATCGTGGAGAGGGAAGTTCCCTTTATTGAAGCTTCCGATTAATTACAAAAATTCTCAATATGAGGTATTGTAATAGTAGAGTGGTAGCGGTTTAAGAGGGGCAACCCATGTAACGGATTCAAAAAATCGATTTTTGTTTGTTTGCTTAAATGGAAGCTAGTCTTCCCAAAAGCATACTGTAAAACTTTCAGAGCCGCAGCTGCATTCCTTAACCCATAAAAAGCGCCCCTCTCGCCTGGCGCTAGTCTGCCGATGCTGTCTTTTTCTCAATATGTAAATCTTTAAACGCTTTTTTCTCAGTTTAATATTTTTTAAAACTGCCCACAAGATAACTCAAAATGCATTTAACCGAATGAGTTCTTCTTGCATACACATATAGTTGAAATGATTGTCTTTTGTGTGAATCTCAAAGAACTGGAAAACAAATTTTTTAAACAATTACTTTTTAAACAATTTCATGCAATTTTTTGCGTGAAAATCAAACTTTTTTTAAGCGGATGCCATTTTGTAAAAATGATTATTTTTTAATTTTTTTAGGTCCACATAGAAGCTATGAGTATAAAATTCAAGAACATTTTCTGTTTTTTCGTTTCAGACGAATCTGTGAAAAGCTAGAGTGCGGGCAATTTTGCATCTACCGGCTGAACATGTTTGACATCTGCCTTTAGAATAAAAAATTTAATGCTTATTTATGGCTGAAAAAATTATTTGTTAGTTCAAAAGTGCCCTAATAAACCATAAAAGTTTTGGAAAGATTCGCTATATTCTTCATCCTCCAAAAAAATTCCAAAAAATACGCTTATTTTTGAGGTGTTACATGGGACGCCCCCCTTAATTTGAGATCTGGATGTGATAAAATTAATACTTTCAACATGTATTTAATAATTTAAATAATATGTAAGATTAGAAATAAATTTAATTAAGTGGACCTTCGAAAATATGACAAAATTAAAATAATGCAACGAGATATGTAAATGTTTATATTAGTATTTGAACTAAAATGCCAGAAATTAAAGAGAGTAAAGAATCTAGATAACAAAAACTTAGAGGAGAGCAGGGTTGCAAAAATGGGTAATTATCCATTTTTAATTACTAATTACTTAAAATAAATTGTAATTATCCTCAAAACAATTAATAATTATAAAAGAAAACTGCAAATTATATTCAAAATAATTAACAATTACACGAGAAATATGTAAACATACTCAAAATAATTAATAATGACGAGGAAAATATTGTAATTATACTTCACATAATTAATAATTACAAAAGAAAATTGTAATTGTACTCAAAATAATAAATAATTACAAAGAAGAAATTGTAATTATACGCAAAATAATTAAGAATTACAAAGAAGTATTTGTAACTATAATTCAAATAATTAATAATTACAAAAGAAAATTGTAATTATGCTCAAAATAATTAATAATTACAAAAGAAAATTGTAATTATTCTCAAATTAATTAATAATTACAAAGAAGAAATTGCAATTATACTTAAAATAATTAATAATTACAAAATAAAATTGTAATTATACTCGAAATGATTAATAATTACATAGTAAAAATTGTAATTATACACAAAATTAATTTTTTCTCGCTCTCTATTTCATCAAGTGTTAATCCCTTTTCCAAATAACTGTTTACTTCTTGAGAGATTGCAGTGATAATTTTAATACTGAAATGCATATATTAATGTGCTGACAGCGGTACTATCGGTCTATTCCTTGAACATCTGAGCAGCATTTTTCAATACGCTAACAGAAAAATTAGATTAACGCCTCTAGCAGACTGAGCAGCTATAATATGCTCGGCATCGTCCTTAATTCTTAACGTCTAGGCCAAACCGCGTTTTTTTCTCCAAAAGCTACTTTTGTGTGGACGGATGACTCCCATTGCAGTTTAGAGTAAAATTTCCTGCAGGAAAAAGAAAAAGAACAAAATCATGATAAAATTTTGGACAACGTTCTACCTATAATAGATCATAAGTTACGAGCTCTCAAAGTTGGGCATTTTTGCCTTTTTTGCGAGCAAAAAAGTGGAATTAAGATTTTTTAAAATAAATCCTGTCAGGTGCATTTTGCGCTGATGATACTGGAGGATAAAATAGAATATATAAAAATCTGTGTACATATGAAGAAGAATGTATTTTAGTTCTTTTATTTTGGGAATTGCAAGGTTTCAAAAATTCAATTTTTTGTCGCATTTTTGACTAAAAACGGCAAATTGGGGTTTTTGAAAAATACCTCGTTTTCTGAGGATTTCACGACAAAGTTCACACAAAATAAATAAAAGAGCAGTCAGTTGAGCGTAAGTTCAAAGAAAAAGTATCCTAGCCCTAATAGGTCACGAGATATGACCTTGGAAAGTGCACTCTTCCTGTAGAGGCACTTCTGGCTGCCGTAAAGTAGAACTATGGTCATATATTTCGATATTTCTATCCCAATTAAGTGCATATATTTCATTTATAATGTATAGTACGTTTCTTGTCATGCATTCAAAAATGAATAATTGTTTAAAACCAAAGCTTGCCATCACCAATTATGGTTACTTTTTCATCATTTTTAAGTAATTTTGTGGCAGAAAAGTGATTGTAATTGGTTGAAAATGTGTAACGTGTTCCTTCATGTATAAAAAATTATTTTTATTAATAATTGTCCATGACAAAATTTGATCATAACCACTGTTGATTATTTTTTGATTTATTTATTTTTTCATCAAAATTGAACGTAGATTGAGAATTTTTCCATAAAAGAACTGTAAATGTTAGGTATAAAAAACTACGCGCGTTTTGAGTTGGAAAATTTGCTTTTTTCTTTCGTCTTCTGTGAATGCATCGGTTAAATTACGTTGTGGCAAAAAAAGTTTGGAATAAAAGTTTTTCGTTATTAACTTTTCTAAATAAATCTAGCATAGGCAACCTTCAATATGAAATAGTTTTCTTTATTAACTTAATGCAAAGTATAACCTCTGTTTACATACCTACTTTGAATTAATTTTCTAAACAAACTATTGTATCTAGAAGGTCGGAACATGCAACATGCATGTATTGTGGCAATGCAGTTCAAGGACTTTACAACGTATCTTCTAATTTTACCACTCATTTAAAGGTAATCTGCGAAATATTATTGTTACTTTACTTTTTATCTTATTAAGTATAAAAACAAATAATAGAAATTGTTTTCTCAGAGGAAGCATCCTGAACAACTGATTGAGTATCACAACTATAAAAAAATGAAACAAGATACATCTCTCAGTAGAGATCGAGGAGTCACATGCTTTTTTCACAACAAAAATTCGAGGAAAATGCAGCTAAACACATACCAGGTGTATACATATGAAACCGGTATTTTTTCACGAAAAAAACACATTTATTTCAAGAGAATGATAACAAATATTTTATTCAAAGTATGCGCCCTCGC
>NC_046658.1:35465491-35478327 GCF_010883055.1 Belonocnema kinseyi
ACGCCAATTAGCACAAATGGTAAGTTCCGACAGTGCCTACAAGTGTGCCTACTGGCCGCTAGATGGCAATACCGGTTTCATATGTATACACCTGGTACTAGAGAATTAACTTACTGCTCATATTGTAGAGCAACCAGGATTTTTGAAGATTTTCGATAGTACTTTTATTGCTACTTTAATAATAGTATTTTGTGTACCAAATGCGTTCGGCCAAAGTATTTTAACAAATATTTGTTTGTTTATATTTATTTCAGATATGAAACTTAGGAGTAGAAAGATCAAGGCATTAAAACATATCTCGCGTTACAATGTAGGAAAAAAAATGAAATTTACGACAAAACCATAATTGACATAAGAATTGATTTTTCATGTACGAATTAGGTCTGCAGAACAGCTGATGCTTGGAGCAGTTCAAATCGAAGATTTCTAGGCTTCCCTGCACACTGTGAATGAATTTAATTTATCATGTAGCATAATTAAATCCTTTCAATACTATAATTTAATAAAAATTTTGTTAGATCGACGAAACTACTTTTGAAAGAAAGTCAGCTGCATTAGCATGTCCTCGTTGTCCGGGGACTCATTCATTTGATAAGATTGCAGATCTGATCTCAGAAATTCACTTAGCTTATGGGCTTACTCGTGATAAAATTGTAGTCACAGTTACTGACAATGGGTCAAACTTTGTGAAAGCATTCAAATAATTTGGCATGAATGACCAGGAATTACTAAAAAATAACGAAAGAAACTCGTGGCGCACGTCTAAGGTGTATAGATAATATTTAAAACATAGTAGTCCGAATTCATTTTAAATCAGACAGGGTTCTACTCTACACTTGAAATCGCAGAATCTCTCATGGATTTATATGGTTTTTAGAGGAAATTAATTGACACGTATTTTTCCGAGTTTGAAATAAAATGTTTCTAAAAAGTTATGCGCATTTGAATTTTGCGTGCTTTGACTTTCAAAAAACACGATTTCTTCCTTTAAAGTTCTACCAAAAAAAACCTTCGGCCAAAAAGTTAAGAAGGGTTCAAAATTAACAAAATTGCCGCGATTTTTCTGAAAAAGATTAAAAACGTATTTTCTCCGAAAACCCAAGCTTAGTGCTTGCTTAGCAACTTTGGTAGCCCGGAGAATTCTTTTTTCTTACACTCGAATTTTATCTTTTTTCTTGGAAACAATGACAGATACGAAAAAATGTCGAGATAAAAGTTTGCTTGTCTAAAAAGTTCTTTGAAAATAACCTTTTTTATTTTTGCAATATCTGTTATAATTCAAGAGAAAAATTCGAAATTTACATTTTTTCATTTTTTATTTTTTTTTGTTCCAATTTTGAAAGCTTGAACAAAATATTTTCTGGAAACTCCCACCTACAAGATATCTTCATTATCAAAGTACAAATTAAAAAAAAAACGGCAAAAAATATAAAGGTGGGTTTTTCAGAGAATCGATTTCTCATTTTTCAGAAAAAACGCTGTCATATCTTCTTAGACAATTTATTTTTACAAATCGGAGAAATACGGATCACCTAATTTAATCTAAAAACTACATATTTCGTCCCTGAGAGATTCTACGATTTCAAGTGTAGAATCCTGCCTGATTTTAAATGGATTCGTTCAGTACAGAGATGAATTGTATTATTTCAGAGAAAACTGAAGACAATGATACGATTGATCGCATGATACCACAAAATGAAAGCTTGAGTGTTCCAAGTATTTCCAGCTCAACACAAAATGAAAGTTCAGACGCAGTAGTAAGTACTTCTAACACATGATGAAGAAAGGAAGTAGGGAAGATCAGCTCTTCTAAATGTAGACAATAATAGTGATGAAGAGGCAATGGATGTTCCGAATTCTGATAATGACAGTGACTGCTCAAATAATTCAGAATTTAATAAAGTTGAACCAGATATTGAAGAAAATATAGAATTCCTAGAAGCTGGATTATTATCGGAAAATGTTCAACTATCGCGTCACTTTCGTTGTGCTAATCTCACATTAAATTTTCTTGCTACAACCGATGTATGGATGATTATTGCGGACAACGCAGATATTTAAGAAATACACGAAAATGCTATCAACAGCTGCCAGGAATTGTGGAAGTGTTTACAATCAACAAAAAAACGTGAAGCATTAACAGAATATCTGAAAGTATCTTTGAAGCGACCTGTAGCAACAAGGTGGAATTTCCTATATGACTGCATTTGTCAAATTTCTACATTAAGAGAAAAATTGATCCGTTACGAAGCGCAGCAGATTTTACAGTTAAAAACACCATTGCACATAGGCGACTTCGATTATTTACAAGAATATCTAGCATGGGCTAAATCACTCGCTGAAGTCACTGACAAACTTCAAGCTGAGAAGGAATGCTATTATGATTATCTTCTACCAACTTTTGTAGGATTAAGGAGAAAATTATTGTCACTGTTAAATGACAATAGAATTTAAAGATCTAAAAGCTTGATCAAACAATTAATCGATGCCTTGGAAACAAGATTCCACGATTATTTTAATTTTGAAGGCAATGGTATATTTGCAACCATGGCAGCATTACCGCATCCAAGATTTAAAGTATCTTGGTTGCAATGTTTAAGTTTAGAATTTTAAGAGAAGATGCGAAATGTAATGAAAAATCTGATGAATGACCGCAATAGAAAATCACCAGTGTAAAGAAGTTATTTATAAAATACAACAATCCTTTGCCATCATCAGCACCTGTTGAAAGATTGTTTTTATATGCAACATTAATGAATTTGCCTAAATTTAACAGGTTGAATGATGTACATTTTGAAAAAGAATAATATATAGGGCCAATGTACGAAAATATTTTGTGTAAACCAAGCTTTACAGTTCATTATTTAAACATACTGAGAAGTGTTGGAAATAAAAAGTATTATTACTCATAAATAACACTAGTTGGCAGCCATTTTGTCCACCATATTTGACTATGATTTTCCCCATTTATTTAGGGCCACTAAACACGAAAAGCATACTCAAAAATTTTTTCATGGAAGCGTTCTCAATATATCATTCTTCAAATTTTTTTCAGTTTTCAGACTTTTTCCGGCGTGTTTGAGTATATCTCGAGTTCCAATTGATTGATTTCCTTGCTAATATTTGCGATTTCTATTCTTCCCAAGACGATAAGTGAAATGTCGACCTCGTTTTTTGCCAAAAAGTACAACTTGTTGAACTGATTAAAATCGCTAGCATCTGAAATACTAAGTTGATCTAAAAAGTCGATAATAGAAAACTACAGGATTCAGTTGCCTTCAATTTGAGTGCTTGTTTAGAGAAATCGGTCACTTAGAACTCAAAAATTACTAAAAAACGTGGGAAAATTCAGAGCAAAAATGGCGAACATTGACGTCTCGAAAACGCTTCCATAAAAAAAATTGAATTTTATTTTCGTGTTTAGTGGGCCAAAATACATGGGAAAATCATAGTGAAATATGGTGGGCAGACAAAAATTTTTATTTTGTAAACTAGTGTAATAAACCAGTTGTCATATGAATAAAGAATAGTTAATATTCTTGTATAGTCCATCGTGTTATTATGTACGATACCCAAAATTAGGTCATAAAAATAATAATAAAACTTTTAAAATAAGGTTGTCGCTCGCGAACAATTTTTTGGCATTGATCCGCGAAAATTTTCTTACCCTTGCTAGATTTTTTAAACAAAAAATTTTAATTAATTCAATTTTCTTCTGTAATTATTAATTGTTTTACGTAGAATTACAAATTTATTTTGTAATTATTAATTATTTCAAGTATAATTACAATTTTTACTATGTAATTATTAATTATTTCGATTATAATTACAATTTTCTTTTGTAATTATTAATTATTTGCAATTTAATTTCCATTTTTTTTTGTAATTATAAACTATTTTGAGGATGATTACAATTTCTTTTATGTAATTAGTAATTAATCTAGTAATGTAATTACAAATGTAATTAATTAGTTGCAGCCCTGGAGGAGAGTGCCCGAGTATGAGATATTCATGTAATATGAAATAGCGGGGTTTCAGCTAAAGTAGGAGACCCACTCTATTGGTTCTGTCAATAACTTGCAGCCCTTGGAGAAAAAGCAGTTTTGTGGTAAAGTCCATTTTTCATTCTGCTTATAAAAAATTTGAGCAAATTTTTTGTGAAATCGGTGGTGGTCGAGTTCTTGGAAGAGAGTTCTTTAAATCCTATTTATTATGCATTCAATATGCATGTAACAGTCAAGTCTGCCTGGAGTGATAGGGATATGAATAACTAAGTAGGAAAATATCTATAGTGTTCAAGTTTTTCATTGTACAGGCCAGACATAGTAAGTGCGTAGTTGCTCGGTGTGGTTCTCATAATATGAGATACCTGTGGTTCTTATAACACTGACTGCGCGGGGGGAACTGGTAACAAAAGAGTGTGAATAATGAATTATGTTTTGAAAAAATAAATTTTATTAATTTAATTTTTTCGGAAGTGTCTCGTTGACGTTTAATTTGAATAAAAGGTTTGATTGCTTAGTTTGAGTACAAAATTATATAAAATATATGTTTAATTATATGCAGAGCCGGAAAAGTAAAATTATTAAGACCCTTTATCAGAAGTTTAATCGGTTCTGAATTTTGGACCGCATGGTTAAATATTTATGTTTGATTTTTTGCGTGTCTCATCTAAATAACCATATATCTAAGCAACCGGAGCCGGTATACATAATATCATCAATCATGGGCGCACTTTTGCAATCCAATTAAGTGATCTGATAAAAGAAGTATGCCTAATATCACACGTTGGGTAAATCCTGGATTTTACATAGTCATCCACGGACTGGGCTGCAGCCAAGTGCATGATAGGGGCTTAGCGAGATTATTATTACAGTGAAACTCTTCTATAGCTCCGATTTCGGGGCTGACGGTGGGTGGCTACTAACTCATTATAACCTGCTCTGCTTTTGTTTGTTTACGCCTGACTGCTCGCCTGAGTGGCAGCCGCAGGTCCTGCGCACCCCACGCAACAGCTGTTACACCTATATGCGGTGTTAATTCTTGGAAATGCTATAGAAGGGAGGACTACTGAAGAGTTTCACTGTTTTAATATTTTTTTAACTTGTTCTCACGATGTCTGAAAACTTTTGCGATGTTGCTTGTACAAAATTAGAAACATAATCTAGTAGGTTCCGAAAGCTACGATTATATTGTACTTCGTACAACACGGTGCCTTAGAGTCCGTTTTGTAGCTGTGGATGACCTTACGCGCCAGATGAGACCATTGGGGATAAAGGTTTCACCTCTGTATACTTTGATAGAACTACCAATCTTTGTAGAATGTTATGAGAAACAGTGTTAATAGGCCAGATGATTTGATCTCTGAAGAACAACTTTTTGCATTCGGCTCGCGATGGACTGAGTCTGAGGCTGGCAAGCCAGAATCTTGTTAGATCCGCTAAGAAATAAAGCTTTCGTACCTCCAAGAACTTGGAGGACAATATCAGGTTTTATAGCACTAATACGTTGAGTTGTGGAGAATGAGAATTTCCAGTAGAACCTTACACTGATGATTCTCTACAACATTTGTAAATTGTTGGAAGACGGGCTATCTGTCTAAATTCAGGTGGATTCAGATTCAGATGCTCTTTTCAAAACCGCTGAAATATCTGAAGCTGTGATGCTTGTCAATTCCATTTTAGGGTTGTTGCTAGCCTTCTCTATTACGAACTACGCAGCATCTAAATGGTTTCCGTTCATTTTTCCCCAAACACCCGGCCTATATTTATTCATGTCTATATTCTCATGCATTATGAATGATGTTAATGTATTAATGTAAGGAGGGAGGATGATTTTAGTAACATGGCTTATGAGGTTTCTGGTTCTATTTTCTTGTTTATATTGAGTCAATCGACCTAATTTGCACCTTACTTTCTTGACATCCATATGCAACCTGTTTTTCCATAGTGGATCTCGACCCCTTCCTGGGACGACTGTATTTGAAGGCCTAGTTTTACGGTCCAACGTTTTAACGGGTGCCACAGCTGTACGGTATAAAAGAGTTTGCACCTCTAACGCAGTTTGTGTTGCGTTCAAATGCGGAGGTCAAACATTGCTGATGAGGTGTTCTATTAGTGCACGCAGATTAGTTGTGATGTAGATGTTGGGTAGAGCATGCCTTTCTGTTGGTTCTACATGTCTGAACTCTAGTAAAAGATGACCAAAAATCTTTTCGAAGTGCTGTAGTTTTTCTGGGATTTCACTGTTCACATTGCGGTTATTAATAGTAACATGCGGTTCTAGTGGACCTGGTACTTGATGTTCATTATCTCTAGCACCTATGCCTTCAGCCTCAATCAGGTCTTCGTTGTTCATTTGTTCCAAGGAGAGTTCATCAATAGGAAGCTGCTGTTCCACTTCAATTTTGATCGCATGTATTCCAACAGCAGAAAGCAATCTGTTCACAGATATTCAGCGTTTTTAATTCGCTAGATTCCGCTCATTTATTCTTGTGGCTAGCTGTTCGAGGTAAACTAAAAATATTCGATGATGTTATTTCCTCATACTTTGCAGAGTTTTCTCTGCCAAAAAACGAAGGCACATAACATCTCTGTTTATATGCTACGTCCATTTTAATCGTCTTCTAGATTGCTGAGCCTCTGCTACTGCGTCTGGTTGTATAATCAATTGCTCCTGCTTGATCGTGTGACGTGGCTTCCTCTAACTGATGTTCATTGCGGTCCTTTTTCCACGCCAAATCAACCTGTTGTTTAATCTCCATTGCTCGGTCTTGTAACATGTGCAGATTAGCCCTGATGTCCTTCACTATAGCTTGCGCATGATGACATCTATAATACTGTAATTTTGCATATATATCACGATTTTGTCGACGACATTGACTTAGAATTGTTAATAAAAGATTTAATTTCGTGAAACATAAAACGAAATGCAGTTTTTTCAATCTTGGATGTAAAATACGCTTATGCTTTAGAATTAAATTTTTTTGGCCGATTTTCGAAAATTGTATTTGTGACACCCCCCCCCCCCACCACAATCCGGTCATCTGAACTCCATACGTGGGGTGAAGCTTTTCTGCTGCCCCTGGATTTATTACCAGCCTTGACTATGATTACGAATGGGTATAAAAGGGCTAAAGGTTAGGTGAAAGAAAAATGTATGAATAGCGCACTTTTTTGTTCCTGATGCCTCTCAGTGCGTATACAAAAATGTGAAGAGTGCTCCACGCCAAACCAAACAAAATGCCGTGCAGTCAAATTAGCCCGTTATTTAATGAATAAACGAGGTGCTTTTAATTATGCACCTTTTTATTGCAGAATGATAATTATAAAATATTATTTTAACTATAAATCTGATAAAAATGTTCCGCATGAAATTGATTATAAAATAAGCATTACTATCTTACAAGGATATACGAGGAACATATTTTTTCCTTTCGCAAATTCTAAAAAGGTTTACTAAGTATTTTTGGATCTAAAGTACCAAATTTGTGTAAATAAAAAATGGCTAGTGCTTATAAGTTTCCACGTCGCAATAAGTTCTAAAATTAAGAATTTTAAGAATTTCAAAAACTTTCTCTATGGGTACGAATATTATAGTCATTTATTCAAGTACAGTTTTTGGTCTCAAATGCTAATCGAAAGTTAAAATTAAAAAAACATTACTTTTTTTACGTACAATTTTATTAAAATAAGCGAAAATGAAAATTTTTAAACTAATACCGCTCGCTCTTATCGTTTTTCCTTCCTCGCTTCGTCTCGCACGAATGTCCCTATCTCTTGCCTTACCTCGCGTTGTCAAACTCTGCCTTCATGGTTAATATCTAATACTTATCTAGTAATTATTTATAATATTTATCATGCACTTATATCTACTTCCTCTTCTCTTTACAATTTTTCCTTCTCCATCCGTCCTCCTCCTTCCTTGCCTTCTTCTCCATCTTATCCATGACCACCTTTACCCATAGAACTGCCCTCTTGTCCCGTCTTTGATGCATTAATACATCCATGCTTATCACACTCCTTTTTACTCCCTCGCAATCCTTCAGCCAGTGCTCCACCCTTGAATACCCTTTCTCGCTCAATTCACACATTCTATTCTCCCTAGAAAGCCATAAAATATTAAAACCCTCCATGCACCTACATCTCATCCTCGCTAGAGGCTCCTGACTTTGTTTTCCCCGTCTCTCATACAAATACTGTCCCTTAGCACAGTGGTCAACACGCTCTTGACCAGGGCTGATTACCCTGCACTGGCTACCCTACGAGCTACTTTTAGGGCAGTACCTGCGAGGTTGGCCACATCATCCCTTTTCTCAGGCGTCTTTTGTTGGAAAATGGGAAAAAAATGTAAGTAATATATCATAGGAATCGGAAAAATTCATAGATGCTGATAATGCTATTTTCAAATCGCTAGTTGAAAAATTAAAAGTTTTTTAATTTTCTTACTTTGACATGCCTGTGGACAAAAGATCCTTGTTGGAGTAAGCTCACTCACACTGAGTACACTCACACGAAGTACTGCAGAGCGTAGATATTGTTGATAGTATTCCTACCCGCTCTAAAGCCCACATACTAGGCAGCCTGATAAGTCCCTGAAAAATGAAACACGGAGACGTTTTTTTGGCCAAAGTCGGTTTTATTTTTCAACATACTCTCCTCTTAGGTCGATACAGCGAGTCCAACGATTTTCTAACTTTTTGATACCGTCCGAAAAGTACTCGATCGGAAGGTCTCCAAAATACGCCTCAGTTTCAGCTATGAGCTCCTCATTTGAGTAAAAACGCTTACCGGTGAGCCATCTCTTCAGGTTAGGGAACAAGTAATAGTCCCTGGGGGCCAGGTCTGGTAAATACGGTGGCTGAGGAACCAATTCGAAGCCGATTTCATGCAATTTTGCTTCTGCAACTAAGCATGAATGAACAGGCGCATTGTCGTGATGATAAAGCGGTTTTTTCTTCTTCAAATGCGGTCGTTTTTCGACGATTTCGATTTTCAATCGGTCCAATTATGATGAATAGTATGCTCCGGTTATGGTTTTACCTTTTTCAAGATAGTCCACGAATATTATGCCATGTGCATCCCAAAATACGGAGGTCATAACCTTTCCGACACACTGTTGCGTTTTTGGACGCTTCGGAGCACTTTGGTCCGGTGGAACCCTCGCACCCATCGCGCGCAGAGCTTCTTCATGCCCAAAACTGAATGCACGATATTGCCCATACGTCCTAATAATATGCCTACAGCATTAGCTATCTCTCTCAATTTCACTTTGAGATCATTCAACATCATATCATGGATTTTTTCGACATTTTCTGGTGTAGTGACCTCTTTTGGGCGCCCAGATCGTTCAGCATCAACTGTGCTCGTACGGCCACAACGAAACTCGGTAAACCACTTATGAATCGTTCCAATCGACGGTGCAGAGTCCGGGCAATACTTATTCAGCTTGGCCTTGGTCTCGGATATCGTTTTTTTGCGAAGACAGTATAGTGTTTGATCAAAACTCGAAACTCAGATTTTTCCATATTAAAAAAAAACTCGGAGGTTAGTCGCTTCTCTGTGCTGTAACTTGTAAATGCGTAAACATAAATGGCTGAAGTTTTGACAGGCGTCATTTGAAGGATCAAACTCGACGAAAATGGTTCACATTAGTGAATACTAATGCCATCTCTTAGAATTTTCAGGTACTTATCAGACTGCCTAGTACATTTTAAGCAATATTCCTTTCCTATCCCTATCTACATTCTTATGCAGGTCAACTATTAACCCCCCTTTCCAAGCTCTCTCTGACTACATGTATGTTGTAAAATACATTTTGGCTTCTACATTACCTATGAGAACCATTTACCCAAATCACATTCACATAAAAATGTATCCCGTTCTGTACATAATTGTGACATAATACCTAAACGCCGATTTATTATCTCCTTGAAATACAGGGTAGTGGTGTTTCTACTAATAAATATTCAAGATTCGAAATTGTGAAAATTATATTTTAATAATAATTATGTGAAATGTGCCTAAATTTTATGAGAAGACCTTTGAGAATGTTTTCGTCTCTGCTACTATCAAAACTATTCTAGCATCCCCAAAAAATATTTTTATCGTGAAATTGGTCTGGATTTGATTGGTCGTAGACTGTGTACATTCTTGGACATTTACCTTAGTGAAAGCCATAAAAGTTCGACCTTATCCAAGTAGATCGGTCATTGGATTTTTTTATCTACGCAGTGCTGTAAGCGATTAAGTTTTATTAACTTCAGAAAACTACCCTTCTTGTGAAATGAGTTTTAATTTTATTGGTGGAAGACTATATACATTGTTGGACACCTATAACTTACAAGAAATCCTAGGAAGGTGTCCCCCTTCGATTTTCTTTGTTCTCGCATATGTTGTAATAATCGAAAAAATAAATAACACATATTTTTTCTTGTCCACCCAAAATGGTTTTAAGGGGGTAAAAATCACCCCCGGATAGTGTGGTACCAAGCACCCCTTTAATTTTATCATACATAATAACAGAATCTTTCACAATTAAAACAACTCGAATAATATCCTCACAATAAGAGATGAAAACTGTGATTTTATCAATTTCATCAAAAAAATTGTTTTTGGTGAACTAACCCACAATAATTACAATATTGCACGCGATAATAAAATATAGTTTACGTGTTTCTGCATTTTCATAAGAAATTAATTTATAAGGGTTAACCACCCTTAACTGCATTTTATTATATTTCTGCAAAATAAGGTCAGTTTCGCATGCAAAACAGAGCAAAAAATTTCCTCAAATAATATTATGGGGGTAAACTAATCCAAAAGATATTACAATTATACAAAAAAATGATAAGGAAAACAACCACTTGATCAATTTAACGTCCTGCATTAGTTAAAAATGAAATTTATGTATTTCTAAAAATATAAACTTACATTTAAAATATAATGTTCCTCAATATATATACAGAAACATAATAAAATGCACTTAAGGGTGGTTACCCCCTGGAAATTAATTTCTCGTGAAAATTCAAAAACACGGGAACCGTATTTTATTCTCTTGAATGAAATATGTTTTCTCTCTCTCAATTTTCCGCTTTAATTTACACCTATTTGGTGATTTTCTTGCATAATCGTTCTCTGCTACTTGTTTCCTCAACTGTAAAATTTTGACATGAACTTTTTTGCACAAATTCGATTTTCTCAATCGATCAGATATGAGGATAAAGTGGATTCCTGGTCGGGGCCAGACCATGGATGAAACACACGCCCAGGTCGGGGCCAGGTCGGGACTCCCGATCGGGAAACCCGATCGGTGCCCGGTCGGTGCCCGATCGGTCTCATAATAATACGTTTTATGCATTTCGCGAATAAAAAGAGATTTATAAAGTATAAATATTATTATCTATTAAATATCAAAATGACCTTAAGTTAATTCTATTTAACTAGAACCTTAAAAAAAAGTGTTTTTTAGTGTAGGGTCCTCTGCTTTCGTTGGCCACCCCAATCTTTGTAATTTTCAATAATTGTTCCAATATGACTTAGAGCCGCTTCCTCTGTTGTTTCTGTGTTTTCATCGCTTATGGAATTATCACTGTTCGCTGCTTCTGCTTCTAAAAAAAGTAAAATAAATAAATTATAAAACTCTCAGGCTGGCCGTTGGACTGCAAAACCGGAAAATGGCTGGGAATTTGTAGAAATAGAGAAAATCCGGGAAACGACAGTGATTTTATTTTTTTACCGGAAATTTTATAAATATTTGAAAAACAAATCTGGCTAAGTTTGATTTCAAAATTTTTTAAAATAATAAATTGAATTGTTATCGATTTCAATGATGACATCATTCAGCTCAAAATGCGTAATTTAAAAATCTTTTACTTTAGAAATTTTTCATTTTAGGTTTTTATTTTTAATTTAGAGAATTTCAAAATGCAGTCTTGAAGACTTAATAAACTAAAAATTAAAGTCGTTTGATGTTGAGAATTTTGTATAAAAAATATTTGTATTTTATTACCAGTAAATATAAATAAATTATTTTTAAAATGAATATGTAATTTAGGTATTAAAAGGGAACAATAATTCACTTTACAAAACGATTCGAAATCCGCTCAAGATTCAGAATTTTCCAGATTTTAACGTGGAAAAAATTAACTCTTTCAATTCGAAATCTTAGTCATTAAATAATGCAAACGTCTGGCTAAAACTTTATAAACTATTTTTAAATTAAAAATAACTTCATAATAATGTATTTGTAATTAAAGGCTTTCTTTAAATTAAAAATATTGTTTTATTAAATTTTATTTTTTTTATCAAGATTCATGAATTTCTATGTAATTGCATTTTTAAAAGTATAAATGCCATTATTTGTGATAAAGAATAGAAATAGTGTATTTTAGCATTGTAAACTGCGCGCAAATAGCAACCAATTAGACGTCGAGTGTAACGCATGCGCAGTTGAGTAAGGATCTCTTGTTGGGAGCACTTGATCGATTGGTATTTTGATTCTACTACTTGGTTCTGAAATTCATGTTATGAAAAGGTGTCCTTCATGTATTTTGATAATGAATTTACTATTTTAAAAAATCTGAAATGCACTTTTGATTTTATCACATATTCTATTATGACAAGATCACTATTTTTGGAGATTACCTATTTTTACTATTATTAGTTAACATACTTTATAACAGATTATTTCCATTATAATTATTTCCATCTATAATAATTTCATTCGTATTGATTAAAAAAATATAATTTAATCGATGATCACTTTATTTGAGGTTAGGTTTCAATTAGCCCCAGAGCTTAATTACTTACTTTCATTTTCCTCACGCAGGTTTCGAG
>NC_046658.1:35478427-35494947 GCF_010883055.1 Belonocnema kinseyi
AATTCTGTGAGCGCATAGGGATGGCGTTACGGTAGGAAATCGGTCTGACCTGGTCTGGCCCAAATCTGGGCCACAGAATTCTACAGATCAGGGCCAGATCGGGAATCCCGGTCGGGGCCAGATCAGTATCAAGTATGAAATCGGGCGATTTCTGCACGGAAATGCGAATCCAAATCCCAGACTTTCACGGTAGGTGGAAGGGCAGGGTACTAAACCAGTTATTCCTAATTTTCCTCCTTTATTTTTTACATTTGTGGCCTGAGAACCATACAAAAATCATATCTCTAATATTTAGGTATCCATTTTTTAACATAAAGTATCCCAATAATGATATATAAGTCGGTCGGCGTCACCTTTGATAGCACGCATCTCGAAAGTGGTTTTTTGTCTTATCTTTAAGACGTGATTTTGATTTTAGAGAATCTTTTTTCGTAATATGCGTTTTCGGAGCATGTTATTGACAAAAATAATTTTCAGTTAGTGTGAAAATAAATCTGAATATAAGAAAAATATACATTTTAGGTTAAGAAAAATCATTTTCTTAATTAAGGTATGAATATTATCTAAAAGGTAGCAATATCATCTAACTTCTATAAAATATTTCATGAAGCTTTTTATGAGGATGTTGGAGAAAATTACGCATATTTATGGCAGACCTTTTGATATAAAAAAAAGGAGATTTCCGTTTGATTCGAGAAAATATCAAGGAATATTCCCTATGAAAGTATAAGAAAATTTCCTGAAAAGATAAGAACATTTTTCCATTCTTATATGGTTTTGTTAATCCCTTAACATTTCCGAATAATTTTCGATTTTTTCGAGAATTTGTCGCATACACAATTTTTTCTAAAAATTAGGGAAAAATGTCTATTATTTCGGGAAAAAGTATTTTCTATACAAAATTTGGATATTTTCTATGCCGCAAAATACTGAAAACTGCTGAAATGTTTTACAGTGTATATAATAATATCTATTCGAATATCCTATCTATTATATCTAGCGAAACCAATGCCAAGGTGTTATTTACTATTACACTATTTTTTCTTTTCTTATGTACCTACAAAACTTGAATAAGATCCATAGAAAGAAATTGTATGTACTGTAACCAGTAATTCAAATTAAGGGTATCAAAGATTGGAGTATTATATCTAATGGAAAATTGAAAAATTCTAAAAATGCATCTATAATTTATCATTTTTTCAAACTGAAATCCGTGCTTGGTTGTTCAAAAATATTCTTAATAAAAGATAATTAGAGTTACCGAGTGCCCTTTAAACATTATTTTACTGCGTTTTTATGGAATGAAATGAGATAGGTAAGGTACTTCCTCTAGGTACGTTCCTGGGATTGGAGCTCGTAATGCAGCAGGTGATGCATTGCAAACGAGCTTCACCTGGACCTCACGGCCCTTTTGAGATAGCGTTTCCTCTTTCATAAATAACCTTAACTGCGAGGGCTGCCAGATGCATAAGTTTCCTTCCACTCGTGGAATCTGGTACGATCGATATTAATCGATTTTATATGATCCCACGGGACCTGTAATTTATTGTGTCTCTAATCCCCCTTAGCAAAATGAAAATTGATCGCGTGCCCACCTGCGCGAGGGAAATCTTTAGCTTCCATTTACTTTACCCGTCGTGTCGCGTGATAATTAAATGACGCTCATTTGGCGTTTTGTTGGACACTTTAATCGCACATTGAATCATTAATTGCTTAGGGTGTACTGCCGCAAAGTGGATATGCCCGAAATACTTCGCACTTGGTATTCTTATGTATTTTGACGCGCTAATTACGAATATGATAGTGAAATTAGCGCAAATTTGATTTTCATGGTGAAATCATCAAAAAACCATAAAAGTCATGGGTTTTTAAGTTTATCTCAGCTAATATGCAGTATTGAAAAAAATGTTTTGAATTACAGTTGCAGACCTAATCAAAATACACATTTTTTGTTGCAAGCATTTTTTTATGGAAATGATAGTTACCCATAAAATCAGTGGTAAATTCATTATTTTCGGCTTATTGCCTACTACACGCTCTTCACCGCGAGAAAGTTGGATTATTTTGAAGAGCATATTTCTTTTTTTTAGATTTGATTATCCCGGCCTCTTTTCCAACGTCCCGTGGGGAGGGGGGCATCTCTGTGAATGGTCATAGAAATAATGTAATATCAAATCCCTTAACCTTTTCCAACGCCTCGTGGGGGCGGAAAGGCACCCCTGTGACTGGTCATAGAAATAATGTAAGATCATATCCCTGCCCCTTTCCCGACGCCTGGGGGGCTGGTCATAGAAACAATGTAAGATCACATCCCTGTCCCTTTTCTTATGCATCGGGAGGGGGGGCGTTACTGGTCATAGACATAATGTAAGATCACACCCCTGTCCCTTTTCCAACGCCCCGTGGGGGCGGGAAGACACCCCTGTGACTGGTCATAGAAATATTGTAAGGTCACATCCCTGCCCCTTTTCTAACTCCTCGTGGGGCGCGGGAAGGTACCCTGTGACTGGTCACAGAAATGATTTAAGATCACACCCCTACCCCTTTTCCAACGCCTCATGGGGTTATAGACTTCTGTCACTTTCATTTTGCCAAGTTTCTCAGAAACAATCATCCCTTTTAAAAAATGCTTTTATTGAAAAATGTGTATTTTGATAAGATCTACAAGTATTAATTGAAACATTTTTTTTGAATTTCACATATTAGCTGAGATAAACTTAAAAAACCATAATTTTCATGGTTTTTTGATGATTTCACCTTGAAAATAAAATTTCCGCCAATTTTCACTATCATATTTGTAATCAGCGCATCAAAATACATATGTATACACAGTTTGAAGGAAAGCGGGCACATCCGTTCTTCGGAAGTTTATCCATTGCCTATAATAGTTGTTCAGTTTAGTTGATTCTTACCTCTATATACAGGGTGGTGATCTTTTTATCGTGAAACTTTCAAATATCTCAAAAAATAGGCACTCTATGAAAAAATTTTATGAATGAAAATTTAATCACTCTGACGAGTGCATACACTGATGTTAAAATCGACCCCCCATCGCCCTCTGGAGGTGGGGGTGGGGGCAAGTTCGAAATCTTAAATGATATTTAAAAGCTTCAAATTAAAAAATCACCCTGTATATAGTGCTCGCAGTGCGGCAATACCCTGTTGAGCAAAATATTTTTGAGAACCTATTCGATGGGGGTAATTTTTTTTTCTATTTTTAATTCTAGTTACAACAGAAAAGTCATGAAAACTCCATTCCAAATTTGGACCACAATAAACAAAAAAAAATCCTATTGTAATCTGAAAAAATTTGAAAAAAATGAATAAAATAAATAATTTTCGCACAAAAATAAAAAAGAGGGAATAAAAATGCGAAGGCAGTTAACCTCATCCCCTTCCTTCGGTTTTTCTTTCTTTCGTCTTTTTTATTTTTATCATCAAATTACAATAAAATAACATTCAAAATAAAAATAAAGAAATAAATAAAATTGCATTACCAACGTTTAGGTACTCGTAGAGTACCCTTATAATAATAAAAAGAAAAAAAGAAGAAGGGGATGTGGTTGGCTGCCTTCTCATTTTGTTTCCTATTTTTATTTTTGTCCGAAAATTATTTATTTATTTTATTCATTTTCTTCAAATTTGTTCAGATTACAATACGATTTTTTTCGTTTGGTACTTGCAGGTACACGTCTAGTCAAATAAGTACATATGGACTCCAGGGTCACTGATCTTAACTATACTCATTTCAAAACTTTTTTCCTTACAGTTTTAAGTAGCCGAAGAATTATACTTCATTTCTACACGTCAACATTTTCCATTTATAACTGAGAATCCATACGTGTTTAGAGTTGCATGACTCCCTGTGGTCTCCTTTTCCGTGAATTTTGCTTTAAGTAAATAAAAAAATCATTTATCTAAGCGTTATTCTTCTGATTTTATATTTTTCTCAAAAATCATTTTCGGTGGCAAGTTTTTCGCAATTTAGATATATATTCCAAACGCGGGATGGTATTTACTTGATATAATTCGATAGAATGTTTATAGCTATCTTCATAGAAAAATGTGCATCTCAAACATTTATTGAAGCTTTTATTTTTTCACTGTCAAAATCCTGCATTTCACGCGTCAAAGTTTTTGAATAAAAAGTACTTTCTCAATCCCTACCGCGGTGCCACATTCCCCTCAACGCAGAAAAACCCCTCATCAGTGATGATCTGTTTTCAATGTCTCTCATTTGCTGCCATGTGGTCGCATATTTTAATCATAATTATATTTAATTTTTATAAAGAAATGTCATAGTCGTTGACAATTAGTGTGGAGAGATAATTAATATATTTTCAAAACTTTTGTGGGGTATGTATTACATTAGTATGGTAAATATTGATTTACAAGAATTAAAATGTTAATCACAATTTAAATATATACACGGAGAAACCTTTTGCTGCAATATTTGCGAAAAATCAGACTAGATTTTACTATTTTCAGTTTGCAATGGAGGGACATAGCGGAACTTTTGTAATGTTTACTACTCCGAGTAGTAACTAGTAACTACATGCCGAACTATAAAATTCAATGGAAAAATTTTTTTAAATGTTTCATTTATTTCTACAGAAGATTTCAATATTTGCAAAGGACTATAGTAACGTCGAGAGAGACCGGCGCACTGATTTAGTAAGCGATTTAGTAAACATTGGTGCAGTCAGATTAGCAGAAGAAAAAAATAAACCCAACATGAGTCGTGTCGCGTTGAAGGTCACGACACGTATCCTTTACACGAGCATACGAGGTAAATGCAGGCTTATTTATTATGGGATGTTAATCTCTTTCGCACTATTATATTTATTTAAATTGCAATTGTACAGTACACACGATTATATTTAGTTTACATATCATTATATACATGCAGGAATATTATATTACAAGCTGAAACAGAAAAATGTGATTAAAGTAAAGCTGGTGGGAAACGAACACGGGTCTCTAGCGCGCGGCAGCACGGCGATTTTCCATTCGGCTAAACTAGATAATGAGATCCACAAAATTTATCGCTCTTATCAAGTAAATGCTAGCAGTCAAATTGACTTCCATTAAATTATTTATTAATTTGCACAGTGATGGCATTATAAAAATTCTAAGCACTATATCTTAACGTAATCAAACATCCTAATATCGAGGTTAAAAAATTATTTTTTGCTCTCTGTGGAAAATTTGTTTTTCAATTGTAACTTTTCGAATTATCATAATTTATTGAAATAAGGATCTTTGCATCAAACAAAATTGATTTATTGATACTAAAAATAGAAAGTGTCGTAGTATAATTCATATTCCTACAGACAATAGCAATTCCTCTTGCAAATTTAGTCTTTTATCTTATTTTAGGTACTTATTACTTCTACTCTTTTTACATCATTTAATTATGTCTCTACTAATTTATCCTATCTAGGATTTTACTATAAAAATATTAAGACTTCGTATTATCAATAGGAAAGTTTCATATAAAAATAGCATATCTTACGATTATTGTATTAAAATATACGAATTATCGCCTTGGTCCCTCGATTGTAACCTAATTTAGTATTTTTTCCAGTACAAAGTTTCTCAATGTAACCACGAGTGACAGCAAATGAACAACAATCCCAAAAGTATAACGATTACCGTTAATGAGGGTGTTACCTGAGTAAGATACTTTTTAATCAAGAATTTTGACGTGAAACAAGAGTCCTAGAGAATTTACTAAATATTTTCACTTCAACTCGCCCCGAAAGACAATGTTCTTATTATTAAAAACGCAAATTTGAGATCTTATCCTTCAAATTATTCTTAAGATTATGTGAAAATGACAATGTACTATTTTTTTACATTCTCATCATTTATGATTGAGAAAGTATTAGAATTGTCGGAAATTTAACATCACAGTTTTTTAACGGATTTCCACGTTTCTTGACCCCCTGAATCAGAAAATTAGGTTTTCACGACGGCGTCTGTCTGTCTGTCCGGGCGGCCGTAAACACCATAACTCGAAAAAATGAACGAATCAAATCCATCTTGATCACCCTCTTTTTAGGTCCTAAAAGAAAGGACGAGTTCGTTAACCAGCCATTTTTGATAAAAATTCAAAAAGTGAGCGCATTTCGAAAATTTTTTCGACCACTTTTTTCTGAATTTGAAAATTCTATGTATAGATATTTATAGTATTTAAAAGAACAAACAATTTATCCTTATGACTTTTTTCGATAAAAAGAAAATTCTCAGAGATATAGCGTTTTCAAAATTTTTTAAATTAACCGAAAATCAAAATTTTAAGCCATGAAACGCACGATATGAAAAAAAGTCAAGAGAAGAAAAACATTTCTTTTTAAAATACTTATAAGATTATCATGACAAATTTTTGGATTTTCTTAAAAAATCAAAATTTTCAATTTTGATTGCACAAAAAAAAATGAAAAATGAAAAATTCCATTTTGTAGACAAACTATGGAGGATACGAAAAAAGACAAATCAACCAAAGTTGTTATCCCAAAAAAGATCTACTATTTCGTTAAGAATAACTTCTTGATAGGACGCGTACCTTTTGTTTTATTCGTGAAAAATAACGTTGAAAAAAAAATAATAAAAAAAAGTGTGTGGAAAAACGACAAAAGTTACGAGAAAAAAATTCGAAAAAACCTGTTTATAAATGTCTGTCGGAAATGTAGCGCGAGTGTCACGATGAGAATGTGTACGTCAAAGCCTACAGAGCTTTGAGAAACTTAATCTTTGACTATACTTAATTATACTATATATATAATTATACTATACTTAATTAAGTAGACAATTCAGAATATGAAGACGCATATAAATATTGCCAGTTAAAAGAGATCTTTTTGATAAAGTTTTTTTCAAGTATTCCAAATGCAAAGAATAAATATCTGAGCGTGAAGCGCGAGGTAACCCTTTATCGAGCGCGAAGCGCAAAATTGAACCGTCGCGCGCCCCAGGCGCGCTCAAACTTTCGAGCGAAGCGAGCCGCGCGCATTGCGCGCGATGAAATTATGCCCGCAATGCAGGCAGATTTTTTTAAATAAAAAAGTTATAAATTTTTTTGGGCAAGCATTATCAAAATAATAGTAGACAATTTTCAAAGGCTTCGTTCATCGGGGGAATTTTGAGTAAGCCAAAAATTCCAGTAAAAGAAATGATTATTAGGATATCATAAAATTTTCTGAAAAGTATTACCTTAATTAAATTATTATTTTAAAAAAAGGAGCACCTACATAGAATTGGCCGAGCGCGTGAGAATTGATAACTTCGGAGTCCGGTTGCTCCGCGCCGTTTAGCCAGCTAGAATACATCTATAATTTTAAACAAAGTCTTTAAAATAGGTGTACATTAAAAACATAATGTAAACAGAAAACGATTGCATCTTCAATGCATTTTGAAGATTAGCAAGGACAGTATTACACATCTTTTAAAATTGAGAGAACATTGAATTTAATTCCTAAGCAAATATATCTATAAATATTCAAAATGAATCATTTAAAAATTAAATGTCATCGAGTTCGCCACAAACTCCAACTGGAGATAGAGAGAGAACAAGAAATGAAGAAAATGAGGCTAATTATATTAACAGAGAAAAACAAGGTATTTTTACATACTTACTTTGAAAATCGAAATGTCAATACATACTGAAGAAAGTGAATAAAAAATAAATGTTGATTTTGATGATTATTTTCTTTATCATTTTCATTTCGTTGAAATTTACAAAATTACAATTTTGGGGCATTCCTTATATCTATATACTACTGTAAACTCATGGAAATAAAGGAAACAGGATTTTTTTATTGAGCAACACGTTAAAAATATTAGGGGTGTTTTCAGTATAAAGTCAAACAAATTACTCAATTTTTAACTTCATTTATGGAATAAAAAAATGTAGCAAGTAGCCACATTGCTAAGTCTAACCAATTTTGAAAAAGAAATATAAATTCACTATAGAATAGAATAGTTTAAGGCGTAATTATTTACTTAAAAATACTTGTTCTAACTCTTCCGTTTTATTTTCAATTCAGAAATTAACCGTAAGTTTCATTTAATCTCTGTAATACTATTTAAACTATTTGGTTGAAAATGACCTTTTTTGTTAAAAATTCATACTTTTGGTTGAAAAGTCATTTCTTTTAGTAGAAAGTTAATTTTTTGGTCTGAAAAATCATCATTTTGTTTTAAAATTTTTGTTGTAAGATATATTTTTCTGAAAGTTTTGAAATCACCCTTTAAATACGTATATGTGATGTAAGATGTGAATACTTGATGATTTTACCCTATTAAAAAATAATTAATTGTGATTTGATATTAACATTTTTATTTAATAGTCTAAACAAATAAATAAACAAAAATTATGCCAGTACAGGGGCCCAATGACGACGTCGTGGTCGAGGCTCCGCTAAGTTGTCTAACATTATTTTGATACTCCTTGCCCAAAAAATTTCTTACTTTTTTATTTTAAAAAATCGTACATTTTCGATATCACATTATCCTAAGAACAGTTTGAAGGACAAGATTTCAAATTTTCATCTTAAAATATTAAGAACTTTGTTTTTTCGACCGAGTTGAAGTGAAAATATTTAGTAAATTCTCTTGTCTGAAAAATTAAGTTTTTTTTTTGATTTTGCACAGAATTTTAAATTCAAAGAAGGAAAATATTAATTTTCTTCGAAAAAGTTAAATCTAAAAGATTTTTACACCTTTCTGTAGCCTCTGACAAACACTCATTCGTTTTCTTGTATTTTCATTGACATTCAATTCTTAACTATAACTTCGCACGTTATTCTAAATCTGAACTAATTAATAAATTTGGCTAGAGATGACTTATTACTAATAACTAAAGACAAACGCAGTTTATTAAAATATCCGCAAGCACCGAGAATCGAACGCACGCACCGCACGCTTATAAGTCGAACGCCTAACCCCGATAGCTACGACGCCACGCTGAGTGCGATATCATAAATGTTTGACAGCATTCATCCGATAATTTAGAAATTAGGAAAAAAGGTTTCTGAAGCTCGATTTGTTATATATGATTTTTAAACGTACTTAAATGATTTCAAATCAAATCTATCTTTAAGAAAAGTTGTTTTCAATTTTTTTCTTTTTTAAATTTAAGTATAATTAAACAAAAGGACATTAATATACTTTTTTGCACTCACAGCTGTATTACCCGTTTTACCTGTCGAGGGCTTTACAAGGTCCCCTCGAGACAATAATTAATTGATAGAAATTATTTTTTAAATATATCTTTATAAATAAAGCCTTTTTTCTAGTTTAATTAAAAAATATAGTCTAAAAAAGTGAGTATATAAATAATTTAAGTCAAGTAGCACACGACAAGAACCTGTCGAGGGCCAGCAGAGGGAAAACCTAGATTCTTCCAGCTGGAAAATCTGGCTGCGACCTCGTAAGAGCCAATATTTAGTTTAGGCATAAAGAGGCAATTTCTACCCGCGGGTGTAACCACTATTAATAAGATCGCCGATGGTAATAAATATATACCAAAGATTTGGATGTAACATGTAGTTAAAATAAACAATTGTTTCTTCAAAATGTCATATACTCAATATTCTTTGTATTTTTGATGTTCTTTATAATCTCAAATATTTTTTATATTTCAAAATATTCCGAAATATCCCGAAATATTCACAAACATTTTGACGAATTTTCTTCTTATTATCTCATTCCCTGTGATACACATTGATACGTTTTTGTCATATGATATAATTTTTTAAATTTATCAACAATTTTTATAAACGAGTGCATGATTTAAACAGTTTCAGGCACAAACGAACCGAATTTTCTTCCGATTGTCTTCCAATCTCATTGCCTGTGAAACACATTGATGTATTTTTGTCATCTGATAAAACTTTTTAAATTTATTAAAAATCATTATAAAGAAATGCATGATTTGAACAGTTTTAGGAATAACCGAACCGAATTTGTTTTCGATTGTCTTCAAATCTCATTGCCATTGATGTATTTTTCTCATCTGATACAATTTATTGCATTTATCAACAATTATTATAAACAAATGCATGATTTAAACAGTTGTAGGCAGAAACCAAACGGATGTTCTTCCGATTGTCTTCAAGTCTCATTGCCTGCACTCAAAAATCACGAATCTCCATGTTCAAATCATAATTTTGTTTACATTATTTGTTAATAAATTCAAAAAATGATTCAGGATACCACATTTTCATGATTACATTTCACATCGTAGCTCTAAACGGGCGATTTCGATGCATAAATATACTTCACAAAAACATAATCCATCATACTGGCTATGTGTTGCAAATATTTGTTTGTAACAAATAACCTGACATGTAAACAAATTTTTTTTCTTCCACTGACTGATTGCACTATTAAAAATTTGCACAGAGAGTTAAAAAGAAAAATGTTAAAAATTCAAATTTTTTCTCTATTTGCAGCTCTTAAAAAATGTAAACAAACAATAATTCAAAAATCGGCCTTGACAGATTTCTTAAGAATTTAATGTTAAATTAAAAAAAAAGTTAAAAGTCTATGAAGAATATTGAGATCTACAGGTTGTGTTGAACAACTTTTTTCCATTTCGCCCCACTGCACTCAATGGTGAATTGTGAAGATATATAACATTTATAATATTACTATGGTTATAAACACTCAATATGAAAAAATGCATAAATTCGCAATTCTTTGCTTATGAAAAAAGTATTAGTAAGTATTATATCCAGTGCTTGCTCATACTTATTTTTATAAGGGGGCCTCGCTCTGTGGGTAACTATAAACTCAAAGAAACATAAAATTCAAAACCTTCTGAAACATTTTCATTTTTATCTGAAAATGAAATTTCTTTCGGGGAGACCATAAAACTTATCAATTTTATAGTAAAAACTAAAAAATAATTAACAATGGTGTAGATATGGAAAGTGAAATGATCCGAATGTTATTTCCAGGAGGGCTATCCTAATTTTTTTTAAATCATTTTTTGTGGACAACATTTTAAGACTTCCCTCAACTAATATTTTTTTTCGAGTAACAATGACCAAATAAATAGCTATGTATATGGCAGATTTTTTTCCCTAGTATAGGGTTAATGGAAAGCTAATAATTTTGACCTAATTAAAATTTAAGTTCGCTCTCATAATCCGTTCGTCTTTCATGTTTTTAACACAGCTCACAGAATTGGTGTAACAGTATGTAGCGATATACGCTCAATCTTGTTAAACTCTCGAATATATTCATAAGTGTCGAAGTTTAACCCTCTGCCACTCATACAAAATTCACACCCTATATCCAGTACCACGTGATCACCTCACTGATATCAAGTGCGTATTAATTAGTAAGACAGATTCATAATCGTCACTATTTCTAACTGAATAAGGGGTCTAAGTCCCCTCTTGTAAAATAATCGTATGATATTAATTGCATTATACTTTTTAGTTGCTCAAAATAATTTATCAGTAATAAAAAATAATAATATGAGGGAGATAAGTAAAGTTATAACAAGCATTAGGAGTTTCCCTGCAAAAAAACTATTAAAAAACCAGTAAGATGGGCATTTAACTTGTTGCGATTCAGATTCTACGTTAAACTTGCCATTAGAATCTCACGAAGTAATTGCAATTGCTTTTTTTTCAGCGTTAAAATTTTTTAAAAATGTCATAACTTTTGCTGAAGGAGACTTCAAGCGCGTCCATAGTCGCTTATGGTGTATGCCGTGACTGAAAGTTGATGCATTTGAAGTCACCTTCAGCCTACGTTAATGATAGGTATTTTATTTTTTTTAACGCTGCGAAAACAACTATTACGATTATTCCGTGATCTTCTCACCGAAAATTTAACATAGAATCCGAATTGCAATAAATTAAAGGTTCGTCTTACTGTTTTTTGTTGCGTGATACGGAAGGGATACTATGTGGATACTGTAAGGGTATGCTGTAGCGAGTGTAGCGTATCCTTTCCGTTCATTAGGTCCGCCAAGATTTCTGCAATGAAATTCAGCATGTGCAACTTAACCTAAAAAGTGAAGTATGAAGGATCAAAAATGAAGTAAATTATTTTTCAGAAGAAAAATTGCCACAAATCTATCAGTTCGCGTCGTCATCGACGATATATTATATACTTCAAAGCAATTTAAGAGAAATAGAAATCATTTTTCACCAAATTAGGTTTAACAGGTACACACAACAGGTAATTAAACAAATCTTGTCTTAAGTTAAAATACTTTTTTCGTAAACACTAACTCATGGGATGAGACATTATTCAGATAATACCTTCAGGAAATGTAAGAAAATTTAGTGAGATAGTTTATTGGAGACTATACGTCAACTTCTCAATTTTCCGAAGAAAAGTACAAAATGTTTGGCACAAGATGTGTCAACAATTTGAAGGCAACAATGAAAGAAACAATTTGCGTAAGCGTGGATTAGGATTTACCTTTTTTCAGGAAAGAGTGCATATCCCTACCAGTACAATAAAGTCAAGGCACATTCATTTTTTAAGTAAATACGAGTATAACTTGTTAATTAATTGCTTTAGTAAAACTTTATTTCCTAAATAGCATATCTAATCTTCCAGAAGTTTACGTAATAATACAATTAAAACTTATAAGTAAGTAAACAATAATAAATACTTTTCTAATTTGAAACATTACATATAAAAAACGTAACAATTAGTGGTGCCGTTCGATACGATACTGTCTCGTGATCGGGGCGGGATCGCGTCGATTTTATCTCGGGTCGTGATCGTGTTTTCGATACCCGTGCTCGGTTTTCTCTCGGCTCGGCTTTGTCTCGGAAAGTCGATATATCGGCTCGGGATCGTATCGGGTTTTCGATCCTCCTTCGCCAGATGTGTGTCTGTGACGTAGCGACTCGCGGTTCGCAGTAGAGTGAAATGGAAAGCGAGGTACAAAAGTATGTATAGAACGCTATAATGCACCGATTTTGGATTAATTTTTTTTTGAAAATTCAGGACTAAATTTTCTAGAAGAAGTTGAGAGTGGATTTGTTATTTTTTTTGTTTATTTAATTTTTATCTTAATGCAAATAGCGAAAAGTGTTGAATTTTTGCATTTCATGTTTCATTCCCGTAAAAACAATTGTTTTTATACTTCAGAGCACTTTGATTCAATGCAAAGCTGTATAAGAAAAAAAATGTTATCTTCCGAAGGTTATTGTTCTTAGCAGACTTTAATAACAAATAATCTACATTAAGCATATTTGTTGTTAAAGTATATTCCTGGTATACAATTGTTTGCTTTTATCGTTTGCATGATACGTGGCCATCAAAATTGAGAATTAAATGTTAATAATACTTCTATAAAAAAATTCTATGAACAAATGTAAATCACAGAACTTGATAGACAGCAAAAAATCTATTTTTCTTCTGCTATTATTGTAATGATATCGCCGATTATATTTTCTGTAAAAATAATACTATTCATTGATATTTGTTTATTTGATAAGACAAATTATATAAACAAATGCACATTTTGTACTTTTTCAACCAAAAATAAATCGATTTTTTCAGACCTTGCTGAAATTATATTTCAAATGACATTCAATTGAAACATTTTGCTATAAATAAATATTTTTTATTTTAATTACAAATTATACATAAAGAAATGCATATTTTCGGCGTTTTCAAGCAAAAAGAAATCGTTTTTTTCAAACAACCCTGCTCAAATCATATTCTCAAATTTAGTTATGAATTAATATTTGTTAATTTTAAGAACAAATTATATAAAAAAATGCATATTTTCGGCGTTTTCAAGAAAAAATAAATGTTTTTTTAATCCGACCTTGCTCAAATCATATCCAACAAATGTAGTTATGCATTAACATTTGTTAATTTTAAGAAAAAATTAAATAAACAAATGCATATTCTCGGCGTTTTCAAGCAAAAATAAATCGTGTTTTCATCTGATCTTGCTCAAATTATATTCAACAAATGCAGTTATGCATTAACATTTGTTAATTTTAGGAACAAATTATACAAACAAATGCACATTTTCGGTGTTTTTAAGCAAAATTAAATCGTTTTTTCATATAATCTTGCTTAAAATATTTTCAAAAAATTTAGTTATGAATTAACATTTGTTAATTTTAAGATCAAATTAAATAAACAAATGCACATTTTCGGCGTTTTTAAGCAAAATTAAATCGTATTTTCATATAATTTTCATTATTTTTTGTAACCAAAATTTAAACTATTTCGTTTTGAATTGAAACTTTAGCTTTTTCATTGAAATTAAAAATACAAATACTAGGTTGGAAATTTATGTTTCTGATCGAAAATTCTAGAGTTTAGTTAACAGAAGTTGGATTGGAAGTTAAAATATATTGCTGAAAACTCGGGGTTTTAATTTTTTCCAATTAGAAATCATTTTTTCCTGGGAATTAAAGCATCATTTGTTGATAAAATTTAATTTCTTGTAAAAAACAAAGGCAAGAGAACAATAATCAGTGAAGTATACTCTCAAAAAAAATTCTTATAAATAATAATAATATTGATAAAATGTGTAACTATTTGGTTGAAAACCCGTTTATTTGAGGTAGAAATGTGTTTTATAACTGAACATTCAAGTATTCACGTTAAAGAGTCATCATTGAATGCAAAAGTTTGTTTTTTCATTGGAAATTTCAACTACCTTGGTTTGGAAATTGATTTTTTTGTTGAAAATTTAACTACAATCTTGAAAACACGTTTTATCGTTTGATACTAAATTTTCTCAAATGAAAAGTTAATTGCAGGTTTCCAGTTTCAAATTGATCTATTTCAGTCTAAAATTGATCTATATAACTAAATGAAAATTAATTTTTCTGTTTGAAAATTGAAACTATTCTCTTCAGAATTTGTGTTTTTGGTTAAATAATAACGTTTCTAACATATTGGACTTTTTGACTTTCGAATAAACATTCATTACGAATTTAACTTTATTTTTGATAATTCATATCGTTTCTGAATTTTTTTTCTTTTTGGTGTAAAATGAAGTGTCTTGTTTGAAAATTCAACTCCTTGTTTTAAAATTAAGGTAAATTGTTGTAAGTTCATATTATTTTTGACAAATTCAACTATTAATTAAAAAAAAACCTTCTTCTTGTTTGAAAATTTATTTTATATTTAAAAATGTAATTATTGCAGTTCAAGATTCATCATTTTATTTGAAAAGTAATTTTTCGAATTACAAATGCAACAATTTTTTTGAAGTTCGTTCTTTTTGAAGTAGAAAATTAATTTTTAAATTAAAAATGTAACCGCTTCATTTTTGTTAGGAAACTTATCTTCTTGATTGAAAATTTACCCCTTTCTCTAAAAATTCATGTATTTGGTGAAATATGAGTTTTCTTAAGTTCTTATGTATAAAATTAAAGTATTTAATTGAATGTTATACTACTGGTTAAAATTTCAGTTGATTGGTTGAGGGGCTTAAATATTTTGTTGAAAACTATTTTTCAGGTTAAATATTACTTTTTTAAGTAACAATTTAACCATTCCATTTTCTATTGAAAATTCAACTATTGAGGTTTTTAGTTAGAATTGATCGTAGATATTTGGTTTGTAAATGCAACTGTAAGAGTGGGACTGTGGTCGTGGGGGCTAAAGCGTAGGCTTTGGACCCACTCCTTCGGCTTGCGGGTTCGATTCCCGCCTCGCACTCTGGAAGAGTCTCGGTGGCTCATGCGGTGGGACCCGGTACCTCTAGAGAAAAAGGTTTTCTCTAAGTACTTAAGGCTGTTGCTCTTGGTGGTTCGGAACCCACCTTAAACTGTAGGTCCCCCTTCCACCACCAAGTAAGTGTGTGGAGGGTGTGTAAAGGAATAGAGAAGGTGTAAGAAAAATGTAAACCCTTAGGAGACACATTAGAAGCTTCCATTCCAGAAATGCAACTGTAGGAAGTAAAGTATCACTAAATTCTTAAAAATTCATATAATTAATAGAAAATTTCACTATTTCGTTAAAAATTAGTCTTTTGGATTTAAAATTTTATAACTAGTGGTAGAAAATTCATCTTCCTTGATTGAAAATTCGAGAATCTTCCAACAATATCGTCTGTTTGTCAACATTTTTCGTCTTTAGTTCAACTACTTTTCCAGAAATTTTCACTCTGAAATTTTGAAGAATCAGTAGAATGCAATATATTTACGACAATTCAGCTGTATGTTGTTCATTTTTCAATATCTGATTAATATTTGCTCCTTTTAAATAAACAGTGCAATATTGCCACATACTAAAAAATATATTCTTATTTATTTAAAATATTTATAAATTGAATGAACGTGGAAAATAGTTGCTATAATTGGCATAATCGCACTTCCATGTTTCAAATGATTTAATTTTAAGCCAAAGTACAAATTTTCCACTATCTACGGGGAAAACATATTTCAGGATTTTCACTGTAGCCAACTCACGGTGAGCTGGAAGCCACTTTTAGCTGGTCGGCCATGCCGAAAAAAACGGACTAGGTAGATTTGTTTGGAAGGCTTTCAAGAATCGAAAAAACCTTG
>NC_046658.1:35495047-35503270 GCF_010883055.1 Belonocnema kinseyi
GCAAGGTTTTTTCGATTCTTGAAAGCCTTCCAAACAAATCTACCTAGTCCGTTTTTTTCGGCATGGCCGACCAGCTAAAAGTGGCTTCCAGCTCACCGTGAACTAGCCATTTCCGGTTTAACCAGGCTTTGTTGGAGTCAGGGGGGGGGAGGAAGGACGTCAACCCATTGAAGAATTTCCCTCTCCACTAGGCTCAAGTGAGAAGAGCACATCTGCCGAAGGAGGATCGAAAACCCGACACGATCCCGAGCCGATATCTCGACTTCCCGATCCAAAGTTGAGTCGAGCTAAAACCGATACGATGCAAACCCGATACTGGAGGCTGGGATCGACTGGGGATCGTGTCGATATCGAAAAAGATCGCTCGACGGCATCACTAGTAACAATACCCAAAAAATCTAAAAGTAAAAAATACTCTAAAGCTTTCAAAATAAAAAAATAAAAAAATACGTCTCATAACAAAAAATGCTTCTGAACAAATCTGTAGATATTTGATGGATAAACAACTTTTCTCTATTCATTTTTTTCGTATTTTAAGATACAATTTTCTATACGGAACAAAATCTCGATAGATTAATTCACAGAACTACTCCTTGATTTTATAATTTGATTTAGCCGTGAAAGAAAAACACGAATTTGTTATTTTTAATCTGGTTAGAACTAAGATCTCGGAATATTAAATGTATATTATATATATATTGCTGTACCTCGGTCTGGTCATGCTTATTCAGATATTTCAAAATAACGTGCTACTTTTTAAAATTATTACTTCAATATCTGCAAATTTTCAGATATAATTCAGGCGAAAAATGTTATTAAATAAAATGTTATTGTAGCTTGTCCTTTTTCCAAAAAGTTAATTTTTTGTATCTTTAATATATTTTTATAACAAGAGTTTATACTTGCAGATATTTTTTGGTTAAACTTTTGTCTTTTGACTTTCTTCATCAACTGTGTCGTTTCTCCACGCATTTGTACTTTTCATTTTTTATGTTATTTTTTACGATTCAAACAAAAACTACGCGTCCTATCAAAAAAATATTGATGACAAATTTGTAGCACTTTTTGGGAAAAAAAAACTTTCGTTCATTCATTTTGTTTCACAACTTGTGTCCTTTGTCCAAAAATGTAATCTTATTTTTATTTTGTTTTGTACAAATAAAACAAAACTACGTGCTCTGTCAAAACTGAAAAAGTAAAATACAATGATACCCTTCAATAGCCCTCCCTTCTATAGCCCTTCTGCGAATCGACGCCGCGCCGCAGATAGGTGCGATGGGAGCTGCGCGGGATGCGCGGGGTCTGCGGTTGCCACTCAGGCGAGCACTCAGGCATGAAGAAACAAAAGCGGAGCGGGCCTAAATGAGTTAATTGCAGCCCACTTTCATCCCCAAAATGGTGCACAACTGTTGTCTATTCATCTTTTTTTCGTACCTTGTACAGTTTGATCGCAATGCGGCATTTTTAATTTTTCATTATTTTTATGCAATCAAAATTTAAATTTTCGATTTAAAAAAAGTTCAAAAATTTCTTACAATATTCTTTTAGAAATTTTAAAAAGTAACGTTTTTCTTGTCTTGATATAACTCTGACAATTTTCTTTTTATGAAAAAATGTAATGAGGATAAGTTGTTCGACTTTTTAAGCACTACGAGTAGTCGCACATAATTGAAAAAAATTGTCTAAAATTCTTGAAAATGATACAAATTTTGGAATTTTCATCAAAAATAGCTGACTTACGAACTAGTCCTTTCTTTTCACATCCTTATAAAGTATGATAAAGGGCAATTTAATCGGGAAATTCCTTGAAATGTTACGTGTTTACAGACTACAACGACAACAACGACGACAGACAGACACAGACGTAAAAACTATTTTTTTCTGACTCAGGGGGCTTTATAATGTCGACACTTGATGTAATCTGCGAAACTCATTTTTCATATAAAATCAATACCGTCTTATTAGGATGAGAATGTAATGAAGTAAATAATAAAATAAGCAAAGTTTGAAAAATATTTCTTGCGCTCTTTTTACAAAAACTATTGTTATATACTTGGAATTAAGCGGACATTGGGTGAAAAGTATGAAGTTGGCAGCACCTGCCTTCAGCCAACGCTGCAGCTTCACAACCTTCGTGGAAAATTCATGTTCTTGCACTTGTATTACAAAGTACTATTGCCTTCATGTACCGTTCAAGTACTACTTAACGCGCCTAGGGGGGGAGGGGGATCTACTGTAGTGTGACGCCTATTTACTATGTAAAAGGCTTTACGTGTGGTGTAGGGGGGTGGATTTCAGATAAAAAGCGTCGTAAAACTAGAACGGTCCCTTAATATATCAGGTGTGTAGATTGAAAAATTATGGATATTTGAAAAGTGACTTTAAAATGTGTGAAGGGCCTTGAGACCTTTTATTTAAATTTCCCCGCGAGAAAAAATGTCGCCTAATCTAAATTTAATTGACGAAAGATAACCTATCACTAAAGCGACATATGATGTAGATACTGAAGTGGGGTGAGATCGATTGCGCACTACCGAGGAATAAGAAGTTCGGATGATTATTTATTCGATCGTATTTTTTTGGGTCATCGTAATCAATTTCGCAACATACTCTACGTACTTCGAGAGATTCGTTTATTTATGTATTTATTTTATATTATTATTTTTTCTTCGAAAGTGATAATTTTGCGAAAGTGTAATTCTTTAGATCAACTGTTCTAAAATATTTTCGTCGTTTATTTTGTTGATCTAATGTGGTGTTTCGTTGATGAAAAATTTGTATCGTCCCGCGTAAATGTAATCTGGGAAATAGACAGCTTTGATGATTCTTAAACGATATATCGTCCTAATAACGTTGTTTAAAGCCAAACATTTTGATCCGAGGCACATCCAGATGATGCATGTTTTTGTTCTTCGTATAGTAGCTTCTGCTTACCTGTTTATCCTGCACTGGTGTACTCCAAGAGCACTCCGATCGCTCCTTCTTAATTCTTCCTTCTTACTCCGACCTGCCTCGGTACAGATCGGAGTGCACCAGTGCAGAATAAACGAATACGCTATAGTTACTTGCAATTTACAAATTTAATTTATCTCAGCTATTCTTGATGTGGTTTATTCGGGATTTTCTAATTTGAAATTTGGTTTAACGTTCAATATTATTTGAACATATCATTTGTTTTCATCATTTTTACATTATAATTGAAACAAAGATAAAGCCGGAACCTTTTGAAATTTCGAAATTGAATGTTACATTAATTTACTCAAATAAATTAATTGATACAGCCTGGAGTCAATAGTTTAAAAAAATGGTTTCATGTGCGTAAGGCCCGAGCGACAGCTGTGAAATTCAGAAGTATCAACATCTGCTATAAACTATATAGGGACTATAGGGAAAGATGGTCCAGGTTCGTGGTCACTTCCATCTGGATACTCAGAGTTAAGTAGATATTAAGCACGAACTTTATAATTTTAAAAGGAAGTGAAAAACGGGATCTTGACTCACGTTTATCCATCACGTTCTTTTTCAGTCTTTCTTACCAAACAATTTTCTTTTCGATTTTAAAACACCTATGTATTTATTTCTCATTGGAAGCATCTGAACATTATATTAGATTACTGAATTTTATATCACTAATATTTTTATATTTTTAAATTTTGTATTACTTATAACATCATGAAATTCGTAATTAAGATTTCATTTTATATTGATCCAAAATACTGTTATACAAAAAAAGAATCCAATCACCAAATTTGGACCACAACGAATAAACGAAAACCAAAACAAAATAACAAAAAAAACAACAAAAAAAATAAAATAAAATTTTCAGAAAAAAATAAAAAAGAGGAAAGTAAAATGAGAAGGCAGCCAACCACATCCCCTTCCTTCCCTTTTTCTTTCTTTCGTCTTTATTATTTTTATGACCATCGAATTACAATAAAATAAAAATAAAAAACATAAATAAAGGAGGAGGGTCAATAAAGCCGGTTTTTGGGCCATCTACAGTTTGGCCTCAAACATGTTTTATTTTATTCATCTAACTAGGTCTCATAACCCCTTAAAAGGATTTTTCCTGAGGGTGATCTGATTTCAAGATATAGTCATTTTTAAGTTCGTATTTTACATGGGTTTTCGCACTTTCATTCAAATCATGCTAAGTTTCACATTGTTAGTATTGCTCACGCAAGATCATACTTGGTCAAAAACTGCGCACGTATATGCGTTACAACATATGTTGAAGCCATCATTTTTCTCGAAGTACTTAACCTTCAAAATAGGGCTTATTTTTATACTTTATGAAAAACCGAGCGTATTATTTTAAGGTATTAATTTATTGTTATTAATTTATTATTTTTAAGTTATTTTTCTTAAGAAACATTTACTGCCGGTCTTAACCACTTTGACGCCCTTGGACAAAGAGGAGTGAGATTAAAATCAACCAAAGTCAGTGGAATAGGAAACAAAACGCTATCGTTCATGTGCGACTGCCGCTTCGCTACGTTCAATTGTTTTCCCCCTCCACATGGTATTCGCGTTTGTTGCCGATGCTTTTAGCTATATTCTCCTTCATTCTTCTTCCACGTTTCGACCTGTTAAAGAGTTCTTATCCACTGTATGTGATATTACTGCGTACATACATCTGTTCCAGATTATTTTATTGTAGTTTTATTTGATCAGTATCGACTAGTTTCATAGGGATTGTAAGTTTTTTGCACAGGTACTTTATAGGCATGAGAGGCTACACTTTTTTTTAAATCCTTATTATTTAATAGTTCTGTACACCAGTCTCAGATTCTCTTTATTTTTTCAGGTGAAATAATTACTTGCTAATTAAGTTTTAATTACCAATTATTATGCCGAAAAAACAGTGTTCTTGTTGCGGCAAATTCTTAAAACCAAAGAGTCATCTATCAGTAGTTCAGGATGAACGGGCATTAAGTGTTCTTAAAACTGCTTTTAATAGCTCCTTAACCATTCAGTCAACTATTTTTGGCATAGAAAAACGAAGAGTTGGCAGAGGAATTACGGCAGCAAGGAAAGCTCTGATGTCCTCCGTTGTACCTCATCATCTTGGTATAGGTCACATATCACCCGAGTCAGTCATTAAGGACCATACTACATCAACGGCAAAAACGCTATTCGCAAATGGAGAAGATGTATGTATCCTTGTAGTTGATGGTACATACATGTTTATCCAATAGAGTAGCAATTACTCTTTTCAAAGGCGGACTTATTTTATGCGTAAAGGAAGGAATCTGGTCAAGCCCATGATGTTAGTAACGACGACAGGATATATAGTGGATGTTTTCGGTCCGTATTTTGCTGATGGCAAGAACAACGACGCTAGTATCTTTGAAAGTCTTTTAAAACAAGATTCAATAAAACTGCGTACATGGATGCCCTCAAACTCTGTTATCGTCGTCGATCGCGGTTTTCGGGACTGCCTGAAGTTTTTAGAAGATCTTGGATTCGTTTCCAAAATGCCTCATTTTCTTCAAAAAGGATCACAGCACACTACGATTGAAGCAAACGAAGCAAGGCTAGTTACTAAAGTCCGATGGGTTTTTTAAGCAGTCAGTGGGTTGATAAAAACTTGAAGAGCCTTAAGTGATGTTTTTCCAAATAGTCAAATCCCGTACATCGGCGATTACGTCAGAATAGTCTGTGCCCTTTGTAATGTTTTCCGACCTCCTAGAATTCATGATAATTCCGATGATCATCTGATCGCTGAACGAATGTTGCGATTGGCTTTGCAGCCAATGCGGCTTTGCAAGAGCGAGCAGAAAAGGAAAACTGGGCAAAAAGGAGGGCATCATGGCTTCCTATAACGCAAGAGACACTACCTGATTTTCCTAGGTTAACTCTTGATGAATTGCGATACATCACACTCGGAGTATATCAGCTGAAGCAAGCCCAATCGTATACCGAGGAACATTTATCTGATGATGAAATGTACTCCCTTCTTGTCCACAAACAGGAGGAAGGCATTCTAAGAGTAAAAATCCAGTCTCGGCATACATCTTCTAAAGTGTGTAACTTATGGATAGAAACTAATCCTGGACCAAATCCGATAAGTGGTTGGTACTGTCAGTGCAAAAGTGGTGCAAGATTGGTAGGATGTTGCGCTCACATTGCCAGTGTTCTGTGGTATCTTGGTTAATCTAGATATAACCAAAATACACCCAGACCTTTACGTGAATTCGAAAGTCACGTGAATGATACATCGTGTTGGTCGGAAAATGAAGGAGAAGCAGCATCATCTTCAGATGACCAAACCAATTCTGACGAATAAGGCTGTTACAGAGTGCCTAGCCTCTAATCGACCATAAGTTCTGATTGACTGTAAACTAATATTCCTTTTCTTAGAAAAATGTCTCCAGGATTATTTCGATTTTTTTATAGAAATTATTGCTAATAAATCTGATAAAGTAGGACATTTTCACTTCTTTCATGATCACAAACCTAATAAAGTATAAAAATGAGCCCTATTTTGAAGGCTAAGTACCTCGAGAAATATGATGGCTTTAACATATGTTGTAACGCATATACGTGCCCAGTTTTTGGCCAAGTATGATCTTGCGTGAGCAATACTAACAATGTGAAACTTAGCATGATTTGAATGAAAGTGCGAAAACCCATGTAAAATACGAACTTAAAAATGACTATATCTTGAAATCAGATCACTCTGAGGAAAAATCCTTTTAAGCATAACCCCTTAAAAGGATTTTTCCTGAGAGTGATCTGATATCAAGATATAGTCATTTTTAAGTTCGTATTTTACATGGGTACAGTACCCTTATCAAGGCAAGAAAATTTCAAGTGGTAGAATTTGACAGCACCCACGAACAGGTGCTCTCTCTTTGATATCTGAGAATCGAATGAGGATCAGTAGGACAATCTGTTCTAAACACAATATAAATATCTGTCACAATTACATCAGAAATAGAGAAAGTAAAAGAAAAATAGAATTCATGAAACAGCTACGTTATATGTAATTAATCATATTAGCATAACTTCTGTTCAACCCATCCAAATCGGTTTTTAAATTAATAGATAACTTGTTTTGTTTTTTAATATAAAGCATTTCCATGAATTCCCTCTTTCTCTCATTACTTTCACTATGCAAAATTTGAACATTATCCCAGTCAAACTCATGATCAGCATCAACAAATGCCTTTGTATGTCTGGCAAGAACACTCTTCTAACAGCGTCCCAAACGAACATCACTTTTGTGCTCCTCTATCCTAATATTAAGAAGTCTGCCAGTCTGTCCCATGTAATTCATCCCACAGATCCTGCAAGTGATCTTATAGACAACACCACCCTTTTCAAAATTATCTAAAGGATCCTTGCAAAAATTTATCACCGAATCCATTTTTAATGGAATGCGGAAAATAGTATGAATTTTTAATTTTTTTGACATGAGTTCAATAGTTTTAGAAATTTGACCAAAAAATGGAAGAACAAAAGTATTAAACGAACTATATACTATATTAAGTAATTATTAAGTAATTAAGGGTTGGAATGGTAATATTATTACCAATTGGTACAGAAAAAGTACATATTCAGGTAGAATTTTAAATTTCCTTTCTGCTCATCCCTTTCAAAACAAAATTGCAGTAATTAAAAACTTAGTTGACAGAGCTTTAGGTTTGTCCCATTGTTCATTTCACACAAGAAATTTGAATATTGTTAGGAATATGCTTTTTCTGAATCATTATCCAAAGGAGTTAATTGAGAAACATTTTGCAATTTGAGTTCAACAAATCAAAAACAAATACATTAATAATTTGCTTGTAGATAATCAGAAAGAGTTAAAGGAATATAGTTCGTTTAATACTTTTGTTCTTCCATTTTTCGGTCAAATTTCTAAAACTATTGAACTCATGTTAAAAAAATTTTAAATTCATACTATTTTCCGCATTCCATTAAAAATGGATTCGGTGATAAATTTTTGCAAGGATTATTATTATTATTATTACACCATTAAGCCGTTTCCCTTTCGGGGTAGGCGTGACTCACTCGGCAGGGGAAAGGAGTAGTGTGTGGAAGGGATAGAGATTTTTCAGATTGATCCAGAATTCTGGTGCTATTCAAGTAAATAACACGTTCGTTCCGCAACAATGCTCCGACCCAGGTTGCTGATCAATCTCTCTAGCAATCACCCCAAGCGAAGAACCTCACGAAGCCGTTATGTAAGGTTCCCCACTTGGGTCCATTAATAGC
>NC_046658.1:35503370-35513560 GCF_010883055.1 Belonocnema kinseyi
TGTTCGCAGATGTTTATTGTGTCATTTAAAGTGTCCCAGAAGGCGTCTTTCACTTCTCTAGGATCACTATCAACCGGCGCGTAGCATGCTACAATAAATAGTATTCTGATTCCTACTTTCATTCTAGCCCGCAGCAGTCTGGGAGACACGAAGCCATGGTCTCCGAGATGCTGCTTTGCTCTTTCATTCAAAATAAGACCTACTCCTTGTTTACCATGTGATTCACAATCTACTCCTGGCCATATTTCGAATCCGCCTTTCAACACGCCGTTTTTTATGTCCGTGTGCATGCCTTTTGTCATTGAAAGATCCAGTCCTTTCCGAGGCTATTTTGTAGTTTGTATTATTCATTGTTTAGATTATACGCCCAACTAACACTTTTATGCAATAAGTTTTATTTTCTGAGTCGAAATCATGTCAAAGTTAAGTATCAAATCGTCATATGGTGGGGATTGTAGTTCTAACGTCAGCCCCACCAAAAACTTTAGTTGATAAGGGAGGGTTGGGAGAGGGGGGAAGTAGAACTGGAACCCAGAGAGTCGTCTTGTGTTTGTGTCCTTTGGATAATTTTGAAAAGGGTGGTGTTGTCTATAAGATCACTTGCAGGATCTGCGGTATGAATTACGTGGGACAGACTGGCAGACTTCTTAATACTAGGATAGAGGAGCACAAAAGTGATGTTCCTTTGGGACGCTGTTATAAGAGTGTTCTTGCCAGACATACAAAGGCATTTGTTGATGTTGACCATGAGTTTGACAGGGATAATGTTCAAATTTTGCATAGTGAAAGTAATGAGAGAAAGAGGGAACTCATGGAAATGCTTTATATTAAAAAACAAAAAAAGTTATCTATTAATTTAAAAACCGATTTGGATGGGTTGAACAAAAGTTATGCTAATATGATTAAGTACATATAACGTAGCTATTTCATGAATTCTATTTTTCTTTTACTTTCTCTATTTCTGATGTAATTGTGACAGATATTTATATTGTGTTTACAACAGATTGGCCTACTGACCCTCATTCGATTCTCAGGTATCAAAGAGAGAGAGCACCTGTTCGTGGGTGCTGTCAATTTCTACCACTTGAAATTTTCTTGCCTTGATAAGGGTACTGTACGAGTACCGAAACGTTGGTAATGCAAATTTATTTATGTTTTTTATTTTTATTTGATTGTAATTTGATGGCCATAAAAATAAGAAAGACGAAAGAAAGAAAAAAAGAAGGAAGGGGATGTGGTTGGCTGCCTTCTCATTTTTCTTTCCTCTTTTTTATTTTTTTCTGAAAATTTTATTTTATTTTTTTGTCGTTTTTTTTTTGTTTTTTGGGGGTTTTTTCAGATTACAATAGGGTTTTTTTTTTGGTTTTCGTTTATTCGTTGTGGTCCAAATTTGGTCGTTGGATTCTTGTTTTTTATAACAGGATTTTGCATCAATTTCATTATTGGACGTTAAATGGTATTTTTAATTTGGATTTTGGTCTAATTTAAATTTCCTAAATTTTCATTTTATATTTGCGTGTCAAAGCTATTGTCAATTGTGGTGAATTAAATAGATTGGCCTAAACTCATAATTAACGTAGACGTGGATTTGTTGGGAAAACTATTATTTTGTTTTACGAATAAAATACTGAATAGGTACCTAAGCGTTCAACCACATTTCTCATACAATAATTGATACAGAACTCGAGAATCGACCTGTCTGGACCTGTTTTAAGATTTTGAAGGAAGTCCACTATAATGTCTCGTAGGACCTGAGTAATTTGTATCCACATAATATGGGCGCACTCAAAAGCACGTGGATATCCGTGTGGCGTTATCCTACCAATATTTATCGGAAAGACTGGGAATTCGTGCAAGCCGATTTCCTTCTTTAGCGCCTTAAAGACGATGGTCTTTACAAAACTTGGGAGCACTTGTTACATTATTCAGTTTCTTTTCGCTCATCTTATCATCTTTCAAAACCCCCTCAGTCTTAATATCGTCTCTTTTCGTCTTACTTTTAAGATTTCTGATGGTGAGTTCGGAATTTTCAAGGCAACTGTACTATACGGTAGCGAGAGATGGACTCATCAAGAAAAAGATAAGAGTAAAATTAATGCAATTGACATGAGATTCTTGCACATAATATGCGGTAAAACTCTGATTGATAAAGTGGGTAATGAGATATTTCTCAAAGAATGTGGTGCAGAAGAGACGCTAATAGACACATGGGAAAGAAATTGGGTAAGATGGTTCGGGCATTTTGAGAAAATGCCAAATGAACGACTAACGAAACAAGTGTATCAAGGTAAAGTAAATGGCAGCGTGCCCAGAGGTAGACCACGGAAAGAATGGTTAGAATGTGTGAATGAGACTCTAGTTAGAAGAGACATAAGAAGTCACAGAAACACGAGAGTCTGCATGAAAAAATGCATGGACATAAAAGAGGCTAGAGAAGTATGCCAGCACAGGAAATCATGGCGGCAAATCGTTAATGAAAAGAGTGTCAGTAGAGTGAATGACGCCTGAAACAAAAGACCTTGGCCACTAATGGAACCAAGTGGGGAACCTTACATAACGACTTTGTGAGGATCTTCACTTGGGGTGATTGCTAGAGAGATTGATCAGCAACCTGGCTCGGAGCAGTGTTGCGGAACGAACGTGTTATTTACATAAATAACACGAGAATTCTGAACCAATCTGAAAATTCTCTATCCCTTCCCCACATTACGCCTACCCCGAAAGGGAAATGGCTTAATGGTGTAATAATTATTGACAATGCGCATTGGCGATCGATTCTTTTGGTGTCTGTTTATTCTCACGAAAGTAAGTAAAAGGCATGATGCATGGATGTGTTTTTATTTTCAAGTCTTCATTAAAGAAATATACCCTTCTTGGAAAATCCATTTCGCGCAATGATTACAAATGTGTATAAAGTCAGTTTTAGAAACAGACTACAAGCGTTTACCAGCAGGGATTTCACCCTCCGTTGCCTCCCTCTATCCCTTCTTATGCCTCATCCCCTTTTCTGAGTATAGCCTCCCCACTTACATCGTCTGCTATTTATTCCGACCCTTCCTCTTCCCGACCTGACATGATTCCGCCCTCTCCCACATGCCATACTCCTCTAGCTAACAGGTTTTATTTTTTCTATGCGACGTTCTGAGAGGCAGACAAAATAAAAAAGAAAATTTGACAAGTTTACTTAAGGAATTAACCATGTAAAATAGAATCTCGAAATGAAAGTGGACAGGAAAAAAATAGCTAGAAAATTTAGATTTCTTCTCCCGTTGGTGCTAATTTGAGATTAGAGGAATTTGAGAATATTTGATAAAATAGCACCAACCCTCGCTAATTTAACTAATGCATTTAATTTTACGTATTTATTGCAGTGTCCTTATATCTATCGTCGCCGAGTTGTTACCACCTCATCGCTGCCAGCAGACATAATAATTTAAGCCTCGACATTACATCCATGATATCTAAAGTGGCCATTGCTTCGTTTAATAATCTTTATGCACGAAACCCCATCACGTACATCAGCCCTTCATTTCTTTCATATTTCATCATATCTTTTCATCATATCTTCCATACGAATTGTCCTTCTTTCCCTTAAGACCACGAAGTACTTTTTAAATTACATTATTAGAGCCCTTCCCCTCGCCTTATTCATTTCATAAAAATGTGCAAACTGAATGCTTTATATATATTATTGTTTTTGAAGCTATGGATAATTCATTAATCGTCGACAAATTTGATCGTTAGATTTTATTTCTGTGAAGATTATATTCACGTTATTCATAAAGAGTTTAGGATAGCTTGCAAAGATTATTTCCTAAATAATTAGAAAGTTTTGGGCACAAAAATAACTGAAATAGACGATTGAAGGATTTGAAACACTTTTGTCAAAGTTTCTTCAATTATTATAAGTAAAAAGGTAATAGAAATCATCCAAGAAGAGATCGACATATGCCCTCAAGAAAGGATTTCGTAGGCCCTTAAGCTTATGGCAATCTCTCTCAGGCTCTCTCTCTTTTTCCACTTATTTCCTCATATTTCTGATATTCTTCCCACCTCTTTCTCTTACACTTCCTCTACTTGTCTAATTCCATACCTTGAAATCAAGATCCACTTCTCCTTTTTTTCTGCTACTCACTGCCCATACTACCCACTCACCTCTTCCCCCTGCCCTCTTTATTCTCAAAATCTACCCTTTTATGCCCTACTTACCCTTATTCCTTCTCTCAACTTGGTTTTCAAGATCCAAAGTAACTGTCAATAATGAGTCATGACCCATAACAACGGTTTCTGTAGAGTTGTTATTCTCAGCAACTACTAATTTTCTCGCCTTTAAATATATTTTTTTAACCAAAGGGCTACTCAATACTTAATTATTCATGGCAAATGTCAAACCTTCTCTACAAAAAAAAACATAGGAGCTAGGCGCGTTAAACGAGAGAACTAAAATGTTGCACAATATAACTCCTCAAGCAACGGCCCTAGACTATGTATAGCTGAAGGAGTTAGAGGGAGAGGGTATGAGAAATTAAAAAGAGAGTTGGGCTGGAAAAAGATATCGAATGGAATGTGAGAATATGGTGAGGGGCCGCATTGATAAGATATGAAATGCCTTCTTTTGCATCTGCAAAGTTAAGTTTTGAAAGTTACTTTTTTCATTGAAAAAATTCAACAATTTTTTTTAATGTTTGTCATTTTTTAAAGAATATACCTACAAAAAAATCTTTATACATTTTTTAATTTCTTTCTGAACAATTTTGACTCGTTAAACTTGCCAAATCAGCCTTAAACTCTTATATTAATTTACTTAAAGTAAAATAATAATTTAGACACACATTAGTGTAAAAAATGCATAGTCTAAGTTTTTCAGATTTATCACCTTATAAGGTACATCCTAGTACATATATCTTTATGAAAACGTATAATAACCATAATTAAGATATATTTGAAAATCCCTATGTGCTAATCTTCCACTGCCTAATAGCCTCAAAAGCATCACTGCGTGTCAAGAAGATTCGAATACACTTACAGGCAAAATGTAGGTGGCAGTCGTCCTTGGGTCGCTCGGTGTCCTCAGAATGCACGAGAGTTTTGCCGGATCATCGGATTAAGTCTGCCACAGACTGTAACCACCTATCTAACGGTCGTGAGACATGGTAACGGTTGCAATTTTACGGCGTTTTTGCTGGGAGGGGGTGCAATTTTCTAGAATGGCACGCGTTCGCTTTGAAATCCGGTGGTTGTCAATATAACAAACGTTTAATTATACATAGGTTATTATTATACCATTAAGCCATTTCCCTTTCGGGGTAGGCGTGACTCACTCGGTGGGGAAGGGATTAATGTGAGGAAGGGATGTAGAATTTTTAGATTGATGTAGTCTTCTCGTATTATTTATTTAAATAACACGTTCGTTCCGAAACACTGCACAGTAAAAAAAGAGTTCAAAATTATACCAAAATCCATATCATTTTGAAATACAACAAAAATGATACGGAATTCAAGAGCATTTCGATCGGCCGAAGTGAATGATCGACTTTTGAGATCATAATAATCTGATTCGGGATCATGTATGATGTCAAACATAGATGGCTGACGTTCTCACAATACTTTAGCTCATATTCAAGCTTTTTATGGTTTCTGATCGTGCAGTGAACTTGAAAAGTTAAAAACCAACGAAATTTCATATTAGAAAATATCACCTGTTAAGTGTAGTTGTCACTTGCGTGCGGTTAGATACCATTTTTAGGTTATGTTGTAATGACACCGGCACCAAGAATTGGCGGCCATTTTGTTTAGTCTGATAAAAAGAATAAAAAAATGAGATCAAATTGACCCGAATGGAAAATCATTATGATCTCGAGAGTCTAATGATCGCTGGAGCAAAATGCTCTGGAACAAAATTGATCCTTTTTTTTTACTGTGTGCTCCGACCCAGGTTGCTAATCAATCCCTCTAGCAATCACCCCAAGTGAAGGTCCTCACAAAGTCGTTAAGTGAGGTTCGCCACTTGGGTCGATCAATGTCTAAGGTCTTTTGTTTTAGACAACATTCACTTCACTGACACTCTTTTTATTAACTATTTGCCGCCATACTTTTCTCTCCTGGCATACTTCTATAGCCTCTTTTACGTCTATGCCTTTTTTCATATAGGCTTTCATGTTTCTGTCGCTTCTTATGTCCCTTCTAACTAGGGTCTCATTCACGCATTCTAACCATTCTTTCCGCGGTCTGCCTCTGGGCACGCTGCCATCCACTTTACCCTGATACACTTGTTTCGTTAGTCGTTCATTTGACATTCTCTCTCTCAAAATGCCCGAACCATCTTAACCAATATATTTATATATTATATATATATTTTCTCTTCTGATAAGGGGCCCTGCTCTACCAATAACTTTCTTACCTTCGTTTATGCGTCTATATAACTCCTCATCTATCTTCCCGTCCCTAATAAATAAACTACCAAGGTATATGAACTTATCAACTTGTTAAATTCTCTCATCATTTAATACAATATTGCATAGTGTTTTCTCACTCTTTCCTTCAAACAATATAGTTTTTGTTTTATTTATGTTAATTTTGCGGCCCACGCTCCTAATGCTTGCATTCAGTCTATTCGACATTCTTTACAAGTCTTCGATTGACTCTGCTATAACAAACTTAACATCTGCGAACGCTAAACCACGTACCCTTGCTTTATCGAGATCCACACTTTCTTCGTCGAAAAGGACCATCCTTAAACACTTGTCCAAGAATAATATAAATAACTATGAAGATATAGCGCATCATTGTCTAACTCCTTGAATAATATCGAAACAGTCACTCAATTTTCTTTTTACCTTTACACTATCTATTTTTGCATCCCTTTTTCCTTGTTTCAGGCACACATAAAGTCCCTACTATCAACGAGAAAATTCGAGTCCTCTGGCTTTGATGTTGAATCAGTATGTGAAGAAAAAATGGTAGGTTAATGAAAAAGGTCTCATTTTGAAGATGCAAATATTGTACGTTAATCAGCCGAAACGTAATATTCCAAAAAATTTGTTGTAGCTTACAGATCTGAAGATCTGATGAAAAGTAAGGAAATTTGATAGCTTTTAAAAACAGTGAACTTTGAAGCATAGTTTTTTATAGAAAAAATAATAGGGAAAATATGTAAAAATTCATGGTGGTACGCTACACATTTCTGAACAGATTGCCGTCGAAAAAATTTACAAAATATAAATAATTGTTCATTTTTTACGAATAAATATTCGAGCACACTATCTTCAGTTCGAATGAAGATAATGAAGTGATTTAAATTGTAGGTAGTTAGTTGAACTATCTGTAATAATTTACAATTTGAAAGAAGTATGTGCTTCTTGTTGTCATCGTACAAATTGCGATACTTTAAGTCAGTTTTTTATATAGGAAAGCAAGTGCGAGAGCCCAGCGTGCAGCCGTTTTTTCAGGGGATCGGCCTCGGTTTTCATCAACACAGGGAAAGGGTTTGAAGGCCAGAGTGAGGCTCGGAGGCACAAGTTGGGTAGGTCGGGTTGAAGAAAACCGAGGATGATCCCCTGAAAAAACGGCACCACGCTGGGCTCTGGCACTTGCTTTGCTATATAAAATACTGACTTCAAATATCGCAATTTGTACGAAGACAACAAGAAGCACATACTTCCTTCAAATTGTAAATTATTACAGATAGTTCAACTAACTACCTCCAATTTAAATCCCTTCATTATCTTAATTCGAACTGAAGATAGTGTGGTCGCATATTTATTTACGAAAAACGAACAATTATTTATATTTTGTACATTTTTCGACGGCAATCTGTTCAGAAATGTTTAATATACCACCACGAATTTTTCCAGATTTTTTCTATTATTTTTTCAATAAAGAACTATGCTCCAAAGTTCACTGTTTTTAAAAGCTATCAAATTTCCTCACTTTTCATCGTATTTTCGGATCTGTAAGCTACAAATAATTTTTTCGAATATTACTTTTCGGCTCATTAACATACAACATGTGAACCTCTAAAATGATACCTATTTCATTAAGTTACCATTTTTTCTTCACATACTTATTCAACGTCAAAGCCAGAGGACTCGAATTTTGTCGCCGATAGTAGTTTCCTTGCGTCTATAGTTTCTTGCAATTCTTTTAGATCATTCATCCCCCCCCCCTCCCCTAGCATTCCAAACACCCAGTCTTCATTCGTCGCCTGAAACATGACCTTTAGATTTGCCAAGTGCATGCCTTTTGTCAAATATGTCAAATAATGTTCCAGTTCTACGAAACTTCAGTTAATAAGGGAGTGTTTATTAGAACTGGAACCGAGAGATTGATCGGTGCATAAATGCGTTCTTAATGTCATTTCGAATCCCGTTTTCTAATTTCAACACACTGTTGCGCTGGTCATGGATTGTGTGTCCACTGGCGCAGCGTCATGTGTACGCACCAAGCGAATACTTACATCCGTAGGTTCACATATAATTGAAGGGCCACACTGCATACGGACGTAAGTGCCAAATTGTCAAAAAACGGTTTATTGGCTTAAACTACTTGTTTGCTTGTTTCCCTGTAATTCGTGTCCCTGTAGAAGATTTTGGTCCAGTTCGACCCGAAAGTAGGTCTATGAAAAAAGTCAGTACATACGGGCGTAAGTGACACGACGCTTGCTGGCATAAGTGCCAGGCCTCATAATTTGTTGTCATCGTGGCATCATTGATTTTCAGAGCACGTGTCTATTCTGGTTTTTTAAAGTTTGTCCGTGAAAAATTATGAATTCTTGGAAAGCAATAGTTGCTGCAAAAGTTACTTTTTATGTGGTAAAATTGAAGCTTTCTGTTGCGCGCCGATATTTTGCCAGGGCCTTCTCCCACATGTTTATCTTTTTTAAAGCGCTCTTTTTGCGATTCAATAGAGCTAACCAATAGCTCAAAAGTACTTCCTTGTTTTTTTATATTGAAAAATAAAACAGTTAAGCAACTTTTCATATATGAAAATCCGATTTTATGGGGACACGCTGGTCCTTTGACAAAAGTTTTCTCGCGGAGAAGGATGCTTCTTTTAGAATATTCGTTTCATGGTTCGATAAAGCCTAACATTACCTCGAATCGTTTTTGCATTTTTTGTTTAAAATTATTTGCATGGAAGTTAGACAGTTTTTTAATTCCCCTGTAAAATTCGGGTCTTGGCATTTACGCCCGTATGCAGTGTGCCCCTTCAATTGTTAAAATTTATTAGCAACATTTCACATAAATATATATAGTCTTCCAATTTATAATGTTTATATACACTGCGCATAAATCATTAAACAAAAAGTTCGCAATGGAAAACTTTAGCATTATGTTTACAAACTATGCCACGTGAATCCTATGTGCATAGTACATAGATTCGGCTTCACAATGGTGCATTGTTTGGTGTCAGGTAGTGGAGAATATTGTGCGCACTTCTGCCTCAGGTGTTTAAGAGCGCTTCTGGTCACCATTTTTTTCTTTCTATTATATTGGTTTTTTATAATGCTCACATCCAAGACTCCGGTTCCAAAGGAATATAACGTACAGAAGGTCAGAATTTATATTTAATTATTGTTCGCTTATTTTAGACCATATACAGGTATATTTTTACGATAAAACAAGATTTATTTATATGAAGAAAGAGTGATATGAATGTGAATTTCTGATCAAGTCCATGAATTAAAGTTTATATCTTACAATAATTTCGGTTATCTTTTTTAAATTTATGTAACCGTAGGTAGGTGAAAGGATGTTGTGACTCAAATACATTCGTAGAGATTTTATCGAGATCCAGGGAAATATTAGGTTTTAGTGAGTGGGAGAAAGTTGAGTTGCAGAATATGAAATTTACGATTCAGTTTCAGTGGAAAAATACGATCTTTCTTCTGTAGTTCCTGAATTATAGGTATTGAGAAGCAATTGGCTTATTCGAGCTTTGTTTTTGAGGTAAATTTAACTTATAATGATGTATATCCTCAATTTCTCATTATACGATTCGCAATCAAGCCACTGGTTTTTAAATCGATGAAACTTGCTTAGAAATATATTTCTTTGGTTATTAGAATCAGTCTTAAAAAATGATTAACTCAACAAGATGTTATATGCAATATTTATGAGAAAATACACCTGAGATTGAAATATGATACATCTTTCAAGCATTTAAATTTGTTTCAGTTTAACTAACGTGAA
>NC_046658.1:35513660-35522660 GCF_010883055.1 Belonocnema kinseyi
TTCTTCATCTAAAATAAACCCTAAATAATTAATGAAATATTTTTCGTTTACGTTTCAGGTACGTTTTTTTCGAAATTGATTACATGACGTCTGGATTACCGTCTGGTATCCGTTTGGTAAGTAAACTAGTCATTTTTTCGAGTGGTACATAAATTCTGCAGTAATAGAAAAAATTATTTTATTATAATCGCTTTACAATACTCTGTTCTTCCTTGTTGTATTAAATTTATTTTTCTTAATAAAGGAAAAACAAGTAGTTAAGGTACATATGTTTCAAAGATTACTGTGCAAATAGTACTGAAGTATAAAGAAAAAATCACTTAAAAATGCGTCCTCCTTGCGGTTTCATCGGGACTTTCTAAAGAAAAAAGTATCATGAAAAATGCTTCTTAATTTGATAAAAAAAAATATGAAAAGTTCTGCTGAATCAGGACGTCTTTTGACATTTTTTGCATTTTAATCCTGTTTCGGAAATACTATTTGCTTGTATAAATTTTAGGAACTTTTTGAGATTTCATTGGCACATATTCTGTATGTTCGGGAGTGCAAGCGAATACAAGTTAGTGAAAATGCAGTGTGATTGCAATTACCTATATGTACTTTTCTACGATTATGCACTTAATGCAGGGGTTAATAATTATGAACCCCTCGCTATAAAGTTAATTTCCTTGTCCCTTGCCTCATTTATATATTCGCGCATCCTAACTAACAGGAAGAGAAACCGGAAATGGGACTGACCCTGAAGATTAATCAGATCAACAATGCAAAAGATGGGATGAATACAGGGTGTCGATTCTCTACAGTCCGTACAGCCGCCAAGTTCACTACCCACATAATAAAATCCACTATGTAATGCTTTGGGTCCCCTTTCCAGGGCCTGTTTCCCCTCTACTGGGCACGACACAGGCCGACAGACGGCTGGATTGTTGAGAGCATAGAACTGATGCCTCGTTCCTGGCATCCTCTGCCTCTACGATTCAGTCTCTCCATGACTTGGGAGATTTCATCCGCGTTCGTGCAGTCCGTACATCCTATTAAACTTTCCTTACTTTTTCTCACGCGAACGACTTCAAATACCTAGTTCAATTTTCTCTTTCTGTTTGTCAATCGTTAGCCTACGAAAGTGATTTTCTCAACAACAAATAAATAGTGGAAATTTGGTGAAATTTGTGCACCGGATTTTCGTCAGTTTTCTCTAAGAAGTGGTGTTGTTTCATTTGGTGAAGGAAAATAGTGGAAAGGTCTTCTTGTTGTGGATACATTATAATGTCGGAAAGCGTGTTTTCTCCGAATCGATAGCGATTGATCGGATCTCTTGGGACGCGCTCGAAGTGATGCATTGTATATTGCTGGCAAGTTCTTTGAGTCTTATTTTTCATATATTGCTATACTGCCGTACAAACTAAAAAGATATGAAACAGCAAAGAAAAATACGATTGTGTGCCGATGATTTACTTTGTTTATTTTTATAGCTTTTTCACTCGTTAAAATAAACAGATCTCGATTTTATTCACGCCTTTCTCATAGATTAGAATTAGAATTTTGGATTATAACTTGACATCTCCATTTAGATATGAGAATAATGTAGTTATTATGGTTAATATTAACAGATTTCGTGAATATTACACAACGGGTACCGGGCTTTGCTTGGCTCGTAAGAATTTTCCCGGCCATTCAAACTACAAGTTTCAAGCTTCTAAAGCTGCAGTTATTTTAAGTTAAAGCGTTCAATAATGTAAAGTTATAAAATAGAAGCCTTCCAATAATATTATGATTGATTCCAGAGGATTAAACAAAACAGGTGTTCCAAATTTAGTTGGTTTTGAAAACCCGATGGAAACAAATTATTTTCACGTTATTCAGTAAAAAGGATACCATTTTTTTCATTCAACAGTATCGAGAAAGGTTCATGATATGATTTTTTTACTTTCTGGGAGAAAAAAAGTGAAGCTTGTAGAATTAATAATGAAATAAAAGTACCTTTATAAAAACCTTATAACCCGTCTATGTACTCTGTTTTTCAATCGGTTGGGGTTGCAGTTGAGTAACCAATTGAAACGGGAAAGAAAACATCAGTCATTTATTGAAATGTGCGCTCTGAAGTATTGTTATTAATTTATAACATTTGAAACGTTCTTCCTTTTCGGCATTGTTCTCGTTTTATTCCCTAATTAATTCTGAGGTTATTAAAATTAGTCATTATCTAATACTAAAACCTTCAAAATCGTAAAATGTAAAATCAGAGGCCTTGAATATTCTTCAATTTAAAATTGTATAGACCTGAAAAATTGAGCTGTTTTAAATTAAACATGAATGAAGAATTTTTTAATTATTTAAAAATTTAAAATAGGTGGAGTCTACATTGCCGGCGCCGGCAAGATTGTTGGTTGCCAGCTGCTTTTCCCGAAGAGCAAAATACGATGTTAAGGTGAATTACGTATACAGTGATGCAAATACCTGAAAATATAATTTTCAAGGAAAAACTGATGAAACTCATGTTTGTAAAAAGAAAAATAGAAATACTCGAAAATTCGGAAAGAATTAGGGTTCTGTTCATATTCTAGGAGTGATATGAAAAACGAGTGGGATTGCTGGATAGGTGTGAGGTTTTGAATGGGAGTAGGTGTCACCGAATGCAAAATCTCTAAAAAGTATTATAAAAAAGGTTATGTATAAAAAATAGGTTCCAACAAAAAACTTACAGTAACGGTAAAAAATAAATTCTTATAAAATAAATCATTCCTAAAGCTGAGAGCCTAGGTAAACGATCCATTGCTCGATTAAATTACAAAAATTATGTACAATGAAATATATTACATTATTTGTGACTAATCACAGGAATGCATTCTAGCCTCGCCATAAGACGTAGGCAAGAGTTAGGGGCCAACATTATTCATGTGACCAATCACATGGGTGTCTTCCCGCTCCCACGTGGTGTTGGAAAAGGGGTAGGGGTGTGACCTTACATTATTTCTGTGACCAGTCACAGGGGTGCCTTCCCGCTCTCACGTGGCGTTGGAAAAGGGGTAGGGATGCGACCTTACATTATTTCTGTGACCAGTCACAGGGTTGCCTTCCCGCCCCACTTGGTGTTGGAAAAAGGGTAGGGGTGCGACTTTACATTATTTCTGTGACCAGTCACAAGGGTACCTTCCCGTTGCCACGTGGAATTAGAAAACGGGTAGGGGTGCGACTCTAAATTATTTCTTTGACCAGTCACAGGGGTGCCTATCCGCCTCCAAAAGGCATTGGAATAGGGATAGGGGTGCGACCTCACATTATTTCTGTGACCACTCATAGAGGTGTCTTACCGCCCCCACGTGGCGTTAGAAAAAAGGGTACGGTGCGACCTTACATTATTTCTGTGACTAGACACATACATACATTGAACGTTTCGTTAAACGCGTCAAAAGCCAAAAGCGATCAAAATAACTCCTCAATTACATGGCCTTACTCTCAAATGCGTAAAAGTCTCTTTCGTATGCTTGAAATATGCTTTTTGCCGGTACAGATAGTGTGTATAAAGTTTTAACACTGAAAATTATATTTGCAGGTGTTTTCATGTCCAGGTTTGTATTCAGCGCATCAACGGATATCAGTATACGATTTAAAAGAATGGAAAAGGAAAAAAAAAGCCGGCAACTAACAATGTTGCCGGTGCCGGCAGGCTAGCCACTACCTTCAAAATAATTAGAGAACTTTTCAGTATTCGTTTTTTCTTGAAAACGCTCGAAAATTGCGAATTCAGAAATAAGTAGGCTTCCGCGAGTATTAAAGAGGCTTTAGCGAGCACTTATGAAACATTGAATATTTTTTTGAAACCTTGTTACGTGCTCGCTCAATACTCTAAAATCATCGGCGCAAACTCGGTTTGACAGAGCACGGAGGGAGTTTTAGGGTTTTGCCTCGGGTACTGAAATTTGATGTCACTGAGAAGGAACATGAAAATCCTAACAGTTATCATACTCCACGAGTTAACAAAGAGAAAAGTTGCAATATAAATCTTGAGTTTCGAATTGTGCTCTCAGAATATTTCTATGAATTATTAAATTTAATATATTTTATTTTTTATATAGAATATAATAATTTTTCCACTTTGCAACAATAAATGAAAATAATATACTGTCTTTAATGATCGAATTACATATAAACTGAAAAGTGAGAATGAAAAAGATTATATTTGAGCCTATAAAATTAATATTTGATATCCAGAAATAATTTACGTCTCGCTTTGTGATGTTTAATTTTAGTATATCAGAATTGCTCACAGCGACACTGAACCGGGTAGATGCAAACGTAATTATCAGAGAAGAGGTGCCACTTGTTTCACGAGATTCGCGAGGACCATAAATATTCATGAAAATTTTCATCTGCATCGATTTCATTCACTTCTGAAATGGATCCATACGCATTGCACTGATCTTAATTAGGAATATTTACCCAAAAGATAATATAGAGTGAATTTTAAGATTGAAACAGTGAAAGATAAAAATGTAACATAGTAATAACAAACAACTAAAGTTATATAGGACCTAATTTCAGATGACACGAAGTAATAAAGGAACTGAATTATGATATACGAACTCTCAGAAATAAAGCACTTACTTATTTGAAATAATAAATAATCATTTCTCGCCTGAAATTAAGTAAAATAAAAACCTAACTTTCAATATACTGTTCTGAAATTAAGTTGAAGGCAATCTAAAATTACATATGAGGCTTTCATTACCATCTACCGCAACCGGAACGTATCCCTTTTGGGCGAATCGCTACAATAATTTTTACAAAATCATCAAAGACTTAATCATTTTACTTTCAAACTGATCATGGACTGAATAGATCACGCAATGTGTCAACTTTAATGTTCATAAAAATATATATATATCAATTTGTAAAGGGCTAATAATAATAAAAATGTCAACATTTTACATCGATCAAAGATTAGACTACCCAAACTTTCATATGTATTTTATAAGAAAGAAATTCCAAATTAGCGAAACTATTAGCGATTGAAGCCCTCCCAGGGAGGAATAACTTCTTTCCCAATTAGACTTTTTGAGATATATTTTTTAAGTTATTCACAAATAGCCCAAATCGAAGGATTGCTGTGCGAATCGCTACAACTGAAATATATTGCAAATACATTCTAAAAACTTTTTACATTGGCGAATAACGTAAACAAATATAAGTACAGTAATTTTGTAATACTTATGTAGTCATATAGTCAATAATAACTTAACAATGTGAAAAAAGTATAGGATATGTCCATTAGTTATAGCTAAATAATAATTAATTAATTAATAAGCACGCCTTTACTGGATTTAAGCTTGTGTGTATCATACGCGCACTAAGTCATTATCGCGACGCTGCGCTGGCTTGGTACTCTGCTTCATTTCTATAATATAGTTCGCGCGTAAAGTGGCGCTTTGTCGTAAATATCCAAAATTTTCGAACACCCGCAGACTTTTATGTGTTTCTTGAATTGTATTCAGTTAAACAAATTTCATCGTTTATTAACCCGAAAGCTTGGGAGAGTGAAATTTACGAGAACTCGACGCGACGAAGAACTCAAATGGTGATTGACTTTTACTCACCTATTCAATGCGGGGGCGCAATAATGATGCAATGATATGCACTTTTTTGACCTCATTTTGTTCCTTATTAACGATACCTGCAGAGCCTTTCATGTGTTTCTATCATTTAAATAAGCAAACAACAATAGCGAAATTCAGGTCATAAAGACCTGAAATTAAGACAATATTTATACTGAAAACATTGTGTTACTGTATAGACTGTAGATGATCTTAAACTAAGGACTCTCCTAGCTGAAAGCAAGAAACATATTTATACTGAGATCATTAATCACATGGACCAATGAGTCCTAGCGAGAAATGACCTGAAGTTTGCCTAAATTATAAGGATAATTCGCATAGAATCCTTTGGGATTTTCTATATGTACGCAAGTAGTACACTTTGCACTAAAAACTACGAAGACTCACTTTTTTATTTGAGCCAACATCACTATACAATCATTCTTCCCGATGACAATTTTGACAAGGAACATTGAGCGTTCCTTCAAAATCGAACTTTACACGAAACATATAAGCAGAAAATGCAGCTTTGACGTTGAAAAACAGTATACAGACTGTTCACGAGTAATTATTTTAACTGAATACAATTCACGCGAGGACTAATTCCAAGACCCCGTTGTGCGCATGCGTCCAAGTGCGATTAAGGCGAAGACAAAACTGAAATTCAGTAAGCACGAAAGCCTCACATGTTATTTCAGGCTGCATTAAAATTAGTTTCAGAACAAATATGTGTTCAATAAACTATGCTGATCTTTAGGCGACTGTGAAAATAGTTGATCAATTATTAAAACAGTTTTGCATATGGAAACTTTTGGTGGCAAATTGAAATTGCTTAATATTCTATATATTTCTTTTCGAATCAAAATAATTAAACAACAGGATTTTTTTCAAAAATCACATGAATTATTAAAAAATCACTTGTAACGACATTCTTTATTTTCTTTAGAAATTCCACTTCTTGAAAAGAGGTTAAGAATCATTTTTAATTGAACATGTGTTCGTAAAAAGTATTTTCCTGTTATTTCATTGTTTTAATACAGAAAGAAGTAAAGTGTTTGAAAAAATAAAAAAATAATACATAAATATACTTTAATAAAAATATTTCTGTTATAAATAATCAAACAATATTTTATTATGTGTAATTTAAAATAACAAAACAATTAAAATTCTTAAATAATTTGTTATGGGACTTATAACGCGATAACAGGTATCAATATTAAATCCTCTGTTTTGAAAAATCGAGCTTGCCGAATTCACGGCGATACATCCATGGCTTTAAACAAGTTTAACTCTCAATTTAAAATATTTATAAATATTGAAAGTTTATGACTAAACAGTCTCTGCGTAATATCTTATTTAAATGGATTCAGTAATAATTTGAAACATATTTTGTTAGACTAAACACAAATTAAAATTTTAATTAATCATATTTAAGAAATGCTTTATATAATTATGCAATTAATATTAATGGTGCTTTATAAAATTGAAGAAAATAGCCACATTGCATTCTTGAATATATGGAAATTTTAAAAAGAATCTATAAGTGGCTTGAAAACGTAGTTTAACATGTAATTGTTTCTTTAAAATGAGGTATCTGGCATTTTCTGAATTTTTCTTTCGCTTTAAATAAAAATTGTAATTTATTTGTCCTTAACAATATTTTTTATAATATTCTATTACTGGGAGTTTTATTAAAATATACAAGTTTAATATAAGTTACAATTTTATAAAAGAAATTATGAAGAAATTTTTTGTGTAATAATAAGCTAGCATATTTTGATTGAAACTCCCACAAAAAGAATTTCAAAAACTCTTTTTAACGATCAATTAAGTAGTGAAAGTTGAAAATTGAATCAAAATTACAACTGAGATCTGAACCGAAAGGAAAAATATGAAATTTCAGAAAATTTACTTTAAGTTACCAGTTACATATTAAATTAATAAAAATTAGATTCTCTTTCAAATTTTCTTATATTTAACAACGCCCTATTTTCCTCAATTTTATCAATCATTTGAAGAATCCACAGGCGCGCATGAGCAAATTTCCAGAATTTATTTAAATTGGCTAATAATGTATTGAAAAAACGACTTAATTTTTAACCCTCCTGATTTCATTATCCAGAAAATTTTCGAAATGGGTTAAGATATAATATAATTTCGAAAAATGAAAATGAATACATTTTTTGCATCATCAAAATTTAAAAAATATTTTTCTCGAACAAAAAAAAAGTTCACCGTAGTTTTAGTTATCTCAAGCTTAAAAATTTTTTTTTAAAATTATTTATAATATTTCACAAAATATTCTGATACGTAATCGAAACTAATTTTGGAAGAGAGTTAAAGGCGGACCTTAGAAAAAATATTTTAGCTTAAAATTGTTAATTTAGAAATAGTTATGCAAGTTTTTATCTTTTTGCTTTTTCACTAGGTAAAAAAGTTGCAATTCTGATTTATTCCTAATTTTTAACGATCATTAGAAATCATCACATAGAAATTTTGTAGAAAATCTTTCACGGAATAAAATGATCTCTGCAATATTAGAATTAAATCAGAAATAAAACTTCTACTTAAAGAGAAAACAAAATCGTTAAACTATAAATAGCTATTGAATAAAAAAATTTAACCAAAAATATTTTGTTTCTAAAGTTCGCCTTCAGTTCTCTTCTAAAATTAAATACAATTAACAATATGAATATTTCCCCTGATTTATGAGTCATTTTTAAGAATGCTCCTTTTTGAAATTGAGCAAATCTGTAGTTTTTTTTAGAGTGATGCTCTGGAATCAAAGGAATAATTGATGTTGTATAATACTAGCAATGTATTATAAATTATTTTTAAATAACAAATTTAGGTTTTCAAGACTTTCGAGAAATTACCGAATTACTGACAGTTTATAATAAATATAATTTAGAGGAACATCGATAATCGACCAACTTATAAATTATTCAAGAAATATAATTCAATAATACGCATCTGTGATGTATTTACAGTAGGCCAGAACTTTAAAGCCTAGAAAGTACGAGGGTAGTTCAATAAGTCCTTAGAATGACCAACAGATGGCGCGCGAATCGCTCCAAATCATCTGTTTTCAGTCAGCACCACTCCCGACTAGATATATGGCGCAGTCACAGTCCACATCTTCTGAGTTTACGTGTTTTTATAACCAATTGAAAAAAAAAATTGTTCGTTAAGAAAAATGGAAAAAAACGAGTTCAGAGCGGTAATCAAACATTTTCATTTAAAGGGTTTAACTCCATATGAGATAAAACATGAATTGGACTCAGTTCATGGCACATCTCCCCCTACATTAGCAACGGTTTATAACTGGGTAAATGAATTTAAGCGTGGTCGTACATCTATAAGTGACGAACCACGTTCAGGAAGGCCCGTAGAAGCAAGTACTCCCGAA
>NC_046658.1:35522760-35530874 GCF_010883055.1 Belonocnema kinseyi
GCTAAAATTGAAGAACTAAAATTCGAATTGGTCGAACACCCACCGTATTCACCAGATTTAGCCCCCAGTGGCTTTTTCTTATTTCCAAACTTGAAAAAATGGTTCGGTGGACAGAGATTTCCAGACAACAAAGACGTCATTGCCTCTGTAAGTGTTTATTTTGAGGAACTTCCGAAAACGCACTTTTCTAAAGGATTAAAAAAACTTGAAAAGCGATTGACCAAGTGTATAGAGCTCCAAGAAGATTATGTTGAAAAATAAAAAAAAATTTACCCAAAAAAAATTGTTTTTATACTTCATTCTAAGGACTTATTGAACTACCCTCGTAGCATTATAACTAGCACCGAAAACACGTTACTTGACCAAAAAACGTTATTTTGGATTAACGTAATATACATTCTTTCGGAGAAGCACTGGTTTTAATATACTTAAAAAGAAATTTTAACAGAAAGTTTAACATTGCCAAGCACATCTTCACCGTGAGAAACAAATTCAAATAGAGGAAACAAAACTACGATGGTCGTTGAGCAACTATATGAAAATTAAAAAGAGTTTCTTAATTTACTACGAAATGTTTGCATGCTCATGATTCTCCCCATCCCATTAGGCGCTTCATTTAAGATACGTGCTTTATTTGAGATAATTCGCATACTTGAATTTAGTTGCTTTCTTAATTTAATTCAAATTAATTTTGTTTGTATAAAATAACGCTATTTTTTTTTTAATTGTTTGAAATGATATAATTTTTTCAATTTTATCAATTTTATTTTGACTTAGCTCAACCGTTAGTCTGGGATCCAAGAGCACTTGAGCATCCATTTTAGGTCCTGATGATTTGATGATTGATTCTTGTGCAGAATGTTCTCCTGATTCCGAATATATCGGGTGCACATAGCAAATTCCGGGTCGTTTTGTTGTTATTTGACATTTTATGTGTTTAGATAAAAAATGCCATATCTGAAAATTATTAAAGTTTCGAAAATATTTTTCCATATTTATTTAAAGAAATGTGATATGCACAAATTTTGTTAATAGTGTATGTTGATTTAATTGATAGTTTTCGAGAAAAACAATAAAATAGCGTTTTAATAAAAAACGTTTTCACGTCTGTGTTTGAGAGCGTTAGTAAGAGCATTGAATGGACAGGCAGCGAGGGGGATCTCGGAAGCTGCAGGTTTTCAATCTGAACCGCAACCTCACACACAAGCATACATTCGCAAACATCCGACTTAATAAAATTTTCTAAACCAATAGCATAATTAAAAAAATTTGTAAACAAATTATCTTTGTCTCAGCTAGTTCTATATGATTCCATAAAACAAATTGTCAAATGATAAAAAATGTACTGTAGAAATGGCTTTTCATTAAAAAGCTATTTTATTGTTATTCTCGAAAACTATCAATTAAATCAATATACACTACTGACAAAATTTGTGCATATAACACTTCCTTAAATGAATATGGAAAAATATTTTCAAAACTTTAATAATTTTCAGAGATATGACATTTTTTATGTAAACACATAAAATGTCAAATAACAAAAAAACGACTCGGAATTCGCTATGTGCACCTGATATATTCGGAATCAGTAGAATATTCTGGACAAGAATCAATCATCAAATAATCAGGACATAAAATGGATGCTCACTTTCCTCTTCGGATCCTAGACTACGTGAGATATGAAAGATTACAGCTCATCACATAACTTTATATGAGTTTTATTACTGTCTTACTGATTACTTATTAGGTACTTATTATACATCCAAATTTCATACAATTTAAAAAATATGTAGTAGTTAAAGTGATTCAAGCAGGTACGCACTTTCGATTTTTTAATGTCGCGACAAATATATTTTATTTGTCAATCTTAGAAATAAGACGCCAAAATTTTTAAAATTCTACTTTAAAACCTACAAAATTAAATTAGTGTTAAATCTTTCAAAGACTAAATTACTTAAAAATACACCTATGTTTACCCTTCTCTTTCATATATTTTATTTTTATAATTGGCGAAATAAATTTTTAACAAGAAGATAATAACATATTAATAAAGAGAAGTTAAATCTTTGAAAAATAGAAACATAGTCATGTTTGATCTCAAATAAATCAGTAATGGAAAGAAAAGCATAATGTGTAACCATATTTCCACTTTAACACTTTATTAAAGAATACTACTAATCATTAGCGTGTCAGAGTGGCAAAAAAATGCTCCTGCCAGCTGTCCGCTCCACTAGCGCACTTCTGTCACATAGTCCTGGAAAAGCCGAGGCGAGAACGAGGAAGGACAACACGAGATGGGAAGAATCAGACGAGGCAAACCCAGTAATACGCCCGGAAAAACGAGGCGGAACCGAGAACGGAACGTCACTAATTTTTGGTTTTGCTTCACCTATACAATAACTGGTATGCAAAGAATCGCTCACTAAATCTCTGAAATGCGGTCTTAAAAAATTTTTTCTGAAATAAAAAAAAATCTTTGAGATAACCCACGTATATTTCCAAGTATATTTATATTTAAGTATTCTCAGCTGTACATCATGTTGCGCATGTAAACATCAAATATGATTTAAATTATCTAAAGTACAAAACAAAATAAATTTATAACAGGAATCGCTAAAATACTTTAACATAAATGATATCCTATCCAACATTCCAACATTATTCTATAGGAGATACAATGTGTCACTGAATGGGACGATGGTCGTGGGGGGGAGCGTAGGCTTTGGGCCCACCTCTTCGGCTTGCGGGTTCGATTCTCGCCTCGAACTTTGGAAGAATCTCGGCAGCCCATGCGGTGAACATTAGCCTAGCATTGTTCATCTCCGAAGAGTCATGAGATGGCACCTCTAGCTCTAGCTCTACAGAAAAAGGTTTTCTCTAAGTACTTAAAACTGTTGCTCTTGGTGGTTCGAAACCTACCTTTAAACTGTAGGCTCCCCTCCCACCACCAAGTAACTGTGTGGGGGAGGGGTGTAAAGGAATAACGAAGAAGATGTAAGAAAAATGTAAACCCTTATTATGGAACACATTAGAAGCTTCAATTCCATGCCAGTGTGTTACTTTGAATATCATGAATGTGGTTGAATATAATATATATGGGGCATTCTGTCTAAAATCAGCCACCCCTCCCTCACACTTCAAGTTTTCAGATAAATGGACCCTATAGGGCTCAAATTTTTCTTTGAAGCTCCTAGTTTTTAGTGCCGTATGGTGTATCATGATTCTCAGAATAGCGGACCAACAATGGCCGCCACAAGAAAAACACTGCTAAATCCAATCTCTTATTGCCGCTAAAAAGTGTAGAAATTATTTTACGTCAAAGAAGTACGAGTTGGGTATGGAACAAAGGGCTTTCGGAGTCGCTGATTTTGGATTAAAGATGCCATACGTTTTGTCGTGCTACTAAAATTATTCAGAGGATATAGCATTGATTTATTTGCTTATTTGTTTATGTGCCCTTTTGGGTAGACCTGTCTTACTCGGCGAGGAAGGGGGTAATGTGAGGACGAACTTACAGATTTTTTAAATAGATATAGAACTCCCATGTTATTTATTTAAACCAATCTCTCTAGCAATAACCCCAAGTGAAAAGCTTCTCAAAGTTATCACATGCGTCATTCAGTCTACTGACACTCTTCTTATTAATTATTTGTCGTCATAATTTTCTGTCTTGCCATACTTCTCTAGGTTCCTTCACGTTCGTTTATTTTTTCATGCCAGCTCTCGTGTTTCTATGGCTTCTTATGTCTCTTCTAATTAGGGTTTCATTTACAGTTTCCTACCATTATTTCCACGGTCTGCCTCTGGGCACACTACCATTTACTTTACCTTGATATACTTGCTAGTTAGTCGATCATCTTTCATTCTCTCAACATGCCCGACATGTTATAACTGGTGTCTCTTCTGCACCACATTCTTTGAGAGTTATTTCGTTACTCACTTTGTCCATCAGTGTTTTCCCGCATGCTATATGCGCCGGAATTGCATGTCAATCGCGTTAATTTTACTCTTATCCTTTTCTTGATAGGTCCCACTCTCGTTACCGCACAGTACAGTTGGTACAAATATAGAATTATGTATTGCCGTTGTAGCTTTATTTGATATAATTTTACTTTTGATAATGGGCCCTGCACGGAAAGAATGTTTCCTTAAGAAAGTCACAAATGAGTAGCTAATATTCATGTATTTTCATAAATATTCTGCCAATTTTGGAAAAGATTCACTGAGCACTCACGAGCTCATCTATCTATGAGATATACGTACACAGTAATACAAGATGATAGATTTTATGTGTAGCTGAATTTCATTTTTGCATTAAGTTAAGTAAAAAGTTATTTAATTTCAACTAGGAATAGAACTTGAGTGCAGCCTCATATCTAATATATGAGTAATATATAATGATTAACTGACACGTATGTTGAGTTTAGGATGATTAACATTCATGCGCTCCGAAATTCAATTTGAGCTAGCAGAAAAACGTGCGCGAAATGCGATGTGTAAATACTTAAGACGCGTGCGTTGACGGAAAGTCAACAAACTTTCTGTTCTTAATAAACCTATAGAGTCCATTTTACGTACACTGTTAAAAATTTCGGTTAGAAAGTTCCACGACATGTATTCGAAGTTTATTTTCAAAAAGTAAAACAACACTACAATACAAAATGTTGTAGTTTCCGAATCCTAGCATTGGTATGGTATCTCACATGTATTGGAGTTTTACAATGCAAGTCCAGTAGCCAGAAACACTGCTGTATCATACTTACAGGTGGATATCTCGACATCTGTTAAGGCGAAAAATAATAAACAAATTTAAATCATTTCTCAGGAAACTTGTTCCATGGAAAAGAAAGAAAGGTTCTGATGGAGCCAAAACTTTTCTTAGTATGTAGTATACATCAAGCGTATTTATGGAATTCAAGAAATTCACAGGATTCAAGGAATTAATCAAATTCACAAAAATTACGGATTCATATAACGCTCTGAATTTACGGATTTCATAGAATTCATGGAATCGACGGAATACAAGAAACTTAGGGAATGTAAGGAATTAATGGAATCACGGAATTAATGTAATTCTCGAGATTTTTGGAATACCCTGAATTCCTTGAAGTCCATGAATTCAGCAAATTATATCAATTCTGCAAATTTCATGAATTACGTAAATTCCACGAATTACAAGAATTCCACAAATTACGTAAATTCCGAGAATTCCATGAATACCCTAAATTCCGCGATTACAGTACATTCCGTTAATTCCATAAATTTAGCGAATCTCGTGAATTTCATGAATATCATTAATTCCGTGAATTCCGTGAATTCCGCGAATTACACGAATACAATAAATTCCGTGAATTCTATGAATTCCGCAAATCCAGTGAATTCCGTGATTTCAGTGAATTAATAGAATTCTACGAATTCCTTGAATTTCATAAATTCTTTGCATTTCTTCAATTCAATGAATTTCGTGAATACCTTGAATTCCATTTACTTCGCGAATTTCATGAATTCCTTGAATTCCATTTATTCTGCGAATTTCATGAATTCCAAAGATTTCGTGAATTCCTTTAATTCCACAAATTCCTATAATTTAATAAATTTCGTGATTTCCATGAATGTTGGAATTCGCGAATTCCATTTATTCCGTGAATTCCATAAATTCTGTGAATGCCACAGATTTCGTGCATTTCTTCAATTTCATGGACTCCGTGAATTTATTAAATTCGAATAATTCCGTAAATTCCTTGTGCATAATTTTCGTCTTTCAAGAACTCTAATACATTAAATGGAATACTGGATGTGACTTCACAATTTACATATCTTACAATACAGGTATTCCAATTTCGCAATTCCAATACCATATTTGCAATTTTACCTTACTCTTGTTTTGTAGAAGTGTTATAGAAGTGTTGTAGATTTCCAAACATTTTAAACAGTTTACATAATCATCAGTTTACTTTCAACTGGCGAATGATCCTTTCACAGTCCCTTTCCATATTATTAACATCCATGCTTAAAAATGAAGTTTTCTTCACTTATAAGATGTCAGTAGAAATTTAGAGAGCTACTTCATGTTAAAACACAAAAATTGATTCTCAGTACACTTATTTTACTGAAAAGAAGAGTAATTTACATCAAACTAAAATTCTTTTACATGAAAATATATTTTTTCGCGAAAATAAGTATTTTGTATGACCACCTTTCGCAGCCAACACAGCTTCAACACGACGAGAATATCCACTTTTTTTTAGCTAAAAAAGTTCAAATCTTTTTTGCACGTTGGCATGGCGCACCATCATGCATAAAAATAGGCATAATAATAAGAACAAAAATATTAAAAATGTATATTTGCAGCATGGATCTAATAATATGGCAAGGGACTGTAGTTACATCTGAAAGTCAACCGCCTTTTTTACTGAATTCAGATTCTTGTATTACTGTGTACTAACTAATTTGTTCTATACTGAAAAAAGATCTTGTATCCAAAGAAATGCATTTCTTTGATTCCGTATCTTTCAGTCAAAACAAACCGTTCGCTTAATTGTAATGAATATTGTTTAAAAGTGACAAGCTCGTACATTGATTCAAAGAAATCATTTCCTTGGGCGCCATTTCTTTAAAACAAAGAACTATTCCTTGGCCTTAGAGTGTGAGATAATGAACTCAAGGAGTTGATATCTTTAAAACTAAAAACCTAGTTTCCTTGAATCTCGTTTTCGGATCCAGAGAAATATTTCTTTAATTCAATGATTTTTAGACTTTAAATTAAAAAATCATCATCATCAATGCGCGAAACAAATATTTTTATTCCTTTGAATAAAAGAAATATTGACATAACTAAAAGCAATATTGAATAAGTGATCCATATAAGGGGATTGATACTTTTGTTTAAATGGAACATGTCATTAGGCAAATAAAGTAATTTGTTTACTTAAGTAATAATGTTGGACGATATGTTTTCTTTTTACAAATAGTGTGAAGCGATTTATGTTAAATAAATATTGCCGTTAAGTGAAGAAATATATTTTTATATAACTTTATACACCATTTGTTCGAAATAATATTTTGGTAAAATTCTTTATTTTTACTGAGTAATTCAGAACATATGTCGCCCTGTGCGCAGAGTTAGGTCAGTTACATTAGCACCTCCTCCCCTTCTCTCTGAATTTTCAGGTTTTGTATACTCCACTGAATTGCACCCTGAATGCGCTCATATGTTTCACCCATAACAAATTTGGCGCCACACAACTCTAGGAGTTATATCAGGTGTTACGGGGGGGGGGGGGGGGGGGGGGGGGGGGGGGGGGGGGGGGCTAGCCCCCTCCTATTTAAAAAATAGAGGTTGAAATTGCATGACATTAAAGATCTCTAAATGCGCTAATATACGTAATAAAGAACAATTTTTGAACCGCATTAATGACCGAGATAACAGCTAACTATTGCTTATTGTTTAATAATATTTAATTGCAACATGAGGTCAATCGATAATTTTGTTTTCTTGGTTTCGACGGTAAAATGTATCTAGCTACCTTCGACTTTCAAACAACTTCCAGCGAGTGATTTTTTCAAAATTTTCGAATGAAGTTTTTCGGAAAATCTAATATCGATTCGTTACAAAATTACGGAGATATCAGAATTAGACAAAGTACTCGACGCCCTGTTAGCTAATACGTCGCGAGGACTGTTCGGTTAGGCAGCGTCCTCGACGTTCAATTTGGATTGTTTGTTAATACTTTAGAAGGAAGTAGGAGAGAAATTAGAATCATATGATATATGTATTATTATTATTATTATAAAACAAAAAGTTATTTTATAGCATATTGCATTATCCTTGCGTGCACGATGCTTATGTTTACTAGGTAATGAACTCAGAAGAAAATACAAACATTTGTAAGTATGTTGAAGGACCACCGAATGACCTCCAGTCTATGTTATCCTAATAACAGGCAAAACAATTCATTTTGCTTTAAAATAAAGTAGATTATTGTAGTTTTCACTATGAAAGTGTTCACCTCGTACTACAGTATTTCATTACAGTTAAACTAATAATTGAAATGAAGTTTCCAAATTTAATTTTCACAGTTTTGTAATCGAAAATGAAACGTAGGCTACTTCCC
>NC_046658.1:35530884-35572506 GCF_010883055.1 Belonocnema kinseyi
TTGAGGAACTTTAGGCCAGAAATATTAAGCAAAAATGTAAAACTGAAGTACGTATATCATGCATAGTAGCCCTAAAATATTATTAAATGTGAAAAATAATGTACTAATCGAAAATAAAATTTTGTAATTCATGTCTAAAAATATAAAGCGTTTGGAAAAAAATGCTCTGAAACAATGAGTTTTCCAAAAACAGAGTAATTTTTATAGTTGACAGACCTATGTTAAAATCAACAGTTTCAAGAATGAATGCATTTAACTATTTTCTCTCCTACCTTCTTAAAAATTATTAACAAAAAATCCAAACTGAACTTCGAGAATGCTGTCTAACTGAACAGTCCTCGCTACGCATTAGCTAACAGGGCGTCTGCCCGCCCTGTTATCTCGGTAAATTTTTAACGAATCGATATGAGATTTTCCAAAAAACTTAGTTTAAATTTTTTGAGCAAATTACTCACTGGACGTTGTTCGAAAGTCGAAGATACTTAGATACTTTTTACCAGTGAAACCAAGAAAACACAATTATCGATTGACCTCATTTTGCAATTAAATATGATTAAACAATGAGGGATCGTTTACCTTTCCATGAAATCGTAGAAATGGCAATAGTATTTTATAGTCCTGTAAATATGAACTCATTTCAGTAGTATTTAGCCAAGTTGGAACTACACTTTCAAAAAATTGATTTTTGTGATTTTGAGACGCTCGAACAATACTTTTACGCATTTTCGAGCGTCTGGTTGACTCTTGCATCCGGCTGCCTACGATAACAAAGTTTTAACACTTTATAAAGTGATGATCAACAAAAGCAGAATTATTTAATCTTTTATATCGTTCTGCAGCTCCTTCTGAAAGAACGTCAAATGCGCTCATATGCGCCATAAAAATATTCTGCATATCTTGAAAATTGACAACGACATGGAGGTCATAACATTTGCAGAGTGATACCAAGATATTGTGATTCATTACATTTTGCAGAGGGATGACCAACAAAATATAAAGTTTTTGATACCCACTGATAAAAAAAGCTTCTTATGGGGTTTCAAATACGCTCATATGCACCACTCTCAAAATTAACAAATAACCATTCTCAACCACCTCATTGCATCTTCTTACTGATACGTCCCACGCTGATATCAGCAAATAAATGTAATTGTAACATAAAAATCGATAATGGGCTTTTCTGATAGGATTTCAAATGCGCTCACATGCGCCACTTTCAAAATTAACAAAAAACCATAATCAACACCCTCATTACCACTTCTGATCGAATTACCCTGCATTAAGAGCTTTTGTTAGAATTACCGAAATAAATAAATTATACTTTAGCATATCATTCCAAAAAGTGAAAACCGAGGTTATATTATACTTATTCGTATTTCAGTACGGAAGTTAAATATTATCATACAAGTATTTAAAATACGGAGACGACAAAGTACACGGAAAAAAGTGCATTAATCTTTCCTGAATTATTTCTATAGTCGGGGATAAGAGCGAAGCTTGAAGAAATGTCATAGATATTGTGTAAGTTTCAGGATTTAATGTAAAATAAATGTATAATAACTCTACAAGAGTTTTGCAAACTTCATATTGTACTCCGATTTAAAAATGTTAATAAAATATACGAAGAAATTCATGGAAAAACGTTGAAAATTTTTGTAGAAATGCCATTTGAGGTATTGAGAGTTTGTGATCACATAATTATAAGGTCTAGATACCTTAATTCTGATAAATGTATAGCAAAAGTCTCGAAAACGTGATGAAAAATGTCACAGAAATTTGATTCGAGGTATCGAGTGTTTGTGATTACTTCACATCGACATATAGAAATGGACCGATAACGCTTTGGGGAGAACTGAAATGGGCTCTAGAGAGAGAAAAAACATATGAGACGTAGACCTGCCCTTATCTATTTCAGGACTATCTCAAGTGAATTGGTGGCCCGAGTATTGCCTAAATATTCTGTAAGGTTAATTAAAAAAAAAGATAAACATTACATTAGAAATTTGTTGTTATAATAAATTGAATTTTAAAGAACATTCATGTAAAATAACCTGTTTCAGATAAATTATTTAAAAACTTGGTAATCTTGAATTCTTCTTGAAATTGGATTGAAAATGCTACAATAATGATCGTTTTGTGAGTTCAAAAATAATGTATAAACTGTCCAAAATTTGCAGAATATTTCTATAACATAAAAAATAACCATTTGTATTGCATAGGTACAAAACTTCATATTTTGAGGTTTTGTTTTTAAATTATAATAAAATAAATTATAAATAAATCAATTCTGAAAAGTGCGATAAGCGTTACATTATTGGGGCACTCGCGACACAAAGCACGGCCCTGTGCTGCGCCAAACTTCACCCAACGAAAATATTCTCGACCATTCAGCTTTATCTAGAAAGAGATAGGTGTACGTCTCATATGTTTTTTCTCTCTCTAGAGCCTAGGTCCATTTCTGTATGTCGATGATACTTCAATATAAGATCTATAGACCTCAGTTCTATAAAGTGTAGTTGCAAGTCCCTACTGTGCGAAGGTAGCGATATTCCTCGCATCCCTCACCCCAACCAAAGCGTTTGTTTAATGTTTAACATATTCCTTAATTTCCCTTTAGGCTTTACAAGTTTTTAATGATTCCAAATTAATTTTAATGATTTAAAAAAATTTCAAAAGAGTTTATGTATTATTTTGTAATTACAAAATATTTTCAAGTGTTTAAAAGTATTTAATGTATTTCAAAATAATTTAACGGGATTTAAACATTCTTTTTAATTGAAAAAGAGAGAAATTTATAAATGAATTTCAAAATATTTCAAGTAATTTTAAAAAAGTTTAAAATTTTTTAGAAGAATGCCAAAAAGCACAAGAATTTTCAGCCGATTTTACAGACTTTAAAATACTTTTTATGAATCCAAGAGATTTTTAGTGATTTTAAGGGATTTTGTGCCATTTCAATAAATTTAATATGGTTTAAAAAGGAGTAAAGGAATTTCAAGTAAACTATGGGGTTACGTTTTTTCATTAGCCAAGAACATTTCAGAATACTTCAGATATGTAAAAAAAAGAATCTAGACAATTTTAAACAAAATATGTTTAATTGAGAAGAGATTACACAATTTTAGGAAAAAATTAAACCAGTGTAGAAGATGGTTAGAACCGTTCAAACCTTGGAAATTTTAAAAAATATTTTATAAATTTTCAGAAACCTTTAAAATTATTAAAATGTATTTTATCTATTTAAAAATTTAAAAATTCGGAAATCTCTTTTAAATTAACTTAAATTAACCCTAAAATTGTCTTTAAAACTTTGAGATTTATTTCTGATCATTTTGAAAATCTTATATGATGTTTTAAAATCGTTTGAAGCATTCCCTTAAAATTGAAAATTGTTTTAAAAAATTGTTAAAAATTCGGAATTAAACATAATATTGAATGATTTCGAGTAGTGAATTTTGTTGAAAAAATCGTGTTAATGTTTAAACAATTTTTATTCATAAGCAATCCATGCTCAATTTAGAAGAAATGTGGAAGGAAAAAAATTGATTGTGTAAACATTGCCATCATGCTTTTAGCAGAATTTACTGCTCATCATAATAATAGAATATTAAGTTTAAGGGCATTTGAAATCCTATCCGAAATGCGCGTTCTGAACTTTTACATAATGCAGTTACATTTATTTGGTGATATCAACATGGGGTTGGTCGATAAGCAGTGATGGTGAGGGGGTTGATTATGGTTTTTTGTTAATTTTGAAAGTCACGCATATGAGTGTATTTGAAATCCTATCCAAAAAGTCCATTATCGATTTTTATGTTGCAATTACATTTATTTGGTGATATCAACGTAGGGTTAATCGATAAGCAGTGCTTATTAGGGAGTTGATTATGGTTTAAAAGTGGGGCTTATGAACGCATTTGAAACACCATAAGAAAATCCTTTCATCAGTGCAGAATAAAAACTTTTTATTTTGTTGGTCATCACTCTGAAAAATGTTGTGACCTCCATATCTTGGTCAATTTACGAGATATTCAGCAAATTTTATGGTGCATATGATCGCATTTGACCCCCCTTAGGAACGTCCCTTTATGATATAGCGTTCCTTAGATACAAATGAAACATTTGTTTAATTAGAAGAAATATTTCTTCAGCCAAATTCTGCTCTACCATTTGCTTAACACAAAGAAATTTGGTTTGATTCAAATTTTTCCTTCAGCGTATTCTTTCATCATCGAAGACAATGTTGCATATTGTTTTCGCGCTCTTTCCTCGGAACACTATAATTGGTTGTTTTATTTACATTAATTTTAAGGCCACCTTATCATATGCGAACGCTAATCTTCGTACCCTTACTGTTTCGAGATCCACACCATCTTTGTCGAAGAAGCCATGAGGTCCTACTTAGAGCAACCTAGTCTAATACCTTGCATAATATCAGGGGGGTGACTTGCTATGCAAATGCACTGAGTCAGTTTCGTGAAGGATGGCAGAAGATGAAACACTAGCGCAGCGCCCTACATTTGAGCGACAGCTGATAAGAAACATGGAGATTTAGTATTTTTCTCAGTTTTGTCATATTTTTGAAGTTCGTGGATATTTTAAAAACTTTGAGCTTGAATTAAGCCAAGATTAACTGGTTTTAGATTTTTTTATATATCGAGTTTTAAGGATTTTAATTTTCAAGCAGAGTAAAATGGTAAAATATAAAGATTACGTCTTCAAGGTTTAAAACAAATAAACTAAAAGTTCTAAAATGTTAATATTAATAATACTTTTTCTATTTTTAATGACTTTTAAATGATTATAATCTATTACAACATTGTACTAAAAATACGCAAGAAATTATAAAATTTTTAATTTTTAATATTTAGTATATTGTATTAATCGTTAAGATAGTGAAAAGATTAACAGTATGAAAGCTATTAAGTTTACTGTACATTCAGTCATATATTTATTTAAAAATTGGATTAAAATATGGTGATATGAATTAAATATGGACTAAAGACATCGATGTATAGATCCGAACTGTCGAACAGGGTACGACTCAGCCCGTTCAAAAGGAGTAAAAAGTGTTTTTCTTCTTTCTAAAAAATTAGGTCGAATGTTAGGAACAAGCAATTAAGCATGACAAAAAGAATTTCATTATTAAACGTATACATTAAGTGTGCGAAGCTCACTTTTTGATGGATCAGATCATTTCGAAACAGGAAGTTTTAGTTCCTGATGGAACGGTTATGGCGGTAAATAATATGATTTGTTTACACTGATGTTTTTTAATCTAAAATAGTTGAATGGATTTGACGGTTTCATGTATATATTGATTTTTAAATTTTTATATACTCTTGTAGTTGCCAAACTTTTAGATTATTTTGGTAGTATGTAAAATTATAGTCTTATTAGTTTTAGAAATGTAAAAAATATTCTAAGACCCTTACTATCTTTAAGAAAAATGTAAAAGTAACATTAATAAAAGCTTTTAATTGTCGCAGAGTTTTGATATTTATGTACAATTACATTAATTTATTAATAAAGTAATTATTAATTTATATATCGATTGTAAAATAATGATTTTCTTGCTGTCATAATGGTAAAAGAAACCTAAATTAAAAATAGGGGGTTTGCCCTCTCAATTTCCAAACTGCCCTGATCATTGTTCGAAGGCTGACTTTTTAATTAGAAATTTCAGAATCTTTTGTCAAAAAATCACGCTGTATTAGACGACGGGGTTTTTTAGCAGACGTCGAACAATTATCATTGCAGTTTGGAAGTTGAAAGGGCAAAACCCTTATTTTTAATTTAGGTTTCTCCTGCCATTCTGACTTCAAAAAATTATTATTTTGCAATTGTAATTTACTTTACTACTTGAATTTGTTAATAAATTAATGTAATTGTACATAAATGTTGAAACACAGCGATAATTTCAAAATGTCATTTATTGTAATGCTCACTACAATAACCATTCCATCAGGAACAATGAAATCCTTTTTGGCACGCTTAATTACTTGTTACCAACTTTCAATATCATTTTTTGGAACGCAGAAAAAACCTTATTTTACTCCACTTGAGAGGGCTGAGTCCTACCCTGATTCACAGTTCGGAGCTTTACATCGATCTCCACTCATTTTCATTATAGATTTATCCGTAAATGAATAAAATACGCCAAAAAGCCGATAGAGTTATGATATTTCAGAAGTTTTTACATGCAAAATAACAAGAGACAACGGGCAGACCGAGCGCCGCAGCGATTGCGCCAATGTTTCAAAACTCGCCGCTTTTCACAAAACTGACTCCCGCCTCTAATGTAAAAGCGAAAATCGTGTCACCCTCTGATAATATCAAATTAGTCACACAGTTTTCCATTAACCCTTAAACTCGCTTCGATACCAGTATATATTATTTTTATTGATTGTAGAAGTCATCCATTGACTCCTTACTCTTTCATGACTTCCCAAAGTTTACCTCTACCCACCTTGACAAATTCTTTCTCTAGGTCAACAAATTTATAAAAAACTTTTTTTCCTACATTCAAACTTTTTTCTTTGATCTGTCTTAGACTAAGTATTTTTTCGGTACATGCTCTTCCTGGCATAAATCCACTTCAGACTTACCATATCTTTTGTTATGCTATTTTTATTGTCCAGTCATCTGGTCGGAGAAATAGTGCGAATATGGTCATTTCTGGGGCAGTCATTTTTTTCTCTTTAGTACTTCATTTGAGGGTGCATAGTATGGGGTCAGGTTCTGTGAACAGGATCTCGTTCCATGACCCCAGAACCTGACCCCATATTATGCACCCCCAAATGAAGTACTTGAGAGAACAAAAATTACTGCCCCTTGAGATAGGTGATTACAGTCTATAATGGAATCAATACGACGATCCGGCAAAAGTTTCGTGCACCATGAAAACATAGAGCGACCCAAGGACAACCGCAATCTGCATTTTTCCCGCAAGTGTTTTAGCATATTGTTAGCACGCAGGGATACTTTTCAGCCTATTAACCAGTGAAAGTTTGATACCTCCAAGAGCGCCGATGATAAAGACGATTAGTTTAACAGAATATTCCGGGCGAAATCGTTGCAACTCCCTTATAAGGTCTCTATACCTATCTTTCTTTTCATTCTCCTTGGCTATGATGTTTTTATCAGCTAGTGCCGAAAATTCAATAACCAACAAAATTCGCTTCTCGAAATCAAGAAGAACCATATCAGGCCTGGAGTGTCCAACAGAAACAATTATCGAGAATATAAAGTTTAGTATATGCGGCACTTCTCATTCTCAACAATTGACTCGATTTCCCTAGGAGCATTTAGAGAAGTGATATTAAGGTTAATGCCGTAAGAGTGACAGAGATGGTAATCAAGCACTCTTAGAGCCGCATTGTGCCTTTGAATGTAGGTCTTTCCCGCGTGAGTTGGACAACTAGATAGTATGTGAGCTAAATGCTCGGGGCGTGCATGACGCGCCCTGCAGCTATCATCAGGAATGTCCTGGCTCAAAATGTGGCGACGGTATGATAAGGTGGAAATGACACCGTCTTGGCATGGCGAAATGAAACCCTCCGTACCAGACTTCAATCCGGGCGATTTAAGGAAAGCAAACGTTAGCTCACACGACATTGACTGACCCTCCACATTTCTGTGGAAGATGCCGTGCATCCTCTTATCGAGGAGCTATTCACGGAAGTTTTTCTCTTGCGCTTTCTTAATCCGGGCTTTCAGGAGTGAGTACTCGAGATAGATAAGATTTGATGCATTTTGCTCCCCCCTAATACTGAAGTTAAGTCCGAGTGTTTTAGCAGCCTCCTCCGCTGCTTTGTACAGAAACGTTCCTTTACTCACTTCTTCGTTCTTCCTGACAATTTTAAGAAGAGGGTCTCTTCCATTTGCGACTCTATGTGCTAGATGTAGAGTCGCGACACAGAAGACTTAAGATGCTTGCTTTTGTTCGTATGCATAACGTTTCGTGTCCCGATATCAAGGGATTTGAGCTCGTTCTTCGTCCATGGAACCACTCCAAATGAATAGAGTACTACCGGGACGGTGAACATGTTCGTTGTAGATACTTTGTTCCTCGCCGAGAGTTCAGAAGACCAAATCTGCCGGATGAGACGTTTGCACCTGCTGGGGACAGTTTCCTTTATAGATGTCACATCCTGAATGCAGCTCTGTGGCACGCTCAGGTATGTATAAGTCTCGCTAGCGCAAAGGTGTCGTATAGCGTTTCTACCAACGAGCTCAGGGTCTCCAGGAATGCCATTAAGTTTTCCTCGCTTCAAGTTTCTTTAGATCTGCAGGTTTGTCGCAAAAGTACCAGTCGGAATGGCGAAGTGCTAGATAGTGGCAATAATGTAAGGCAAAAGAGGAGTGGGCTCGTGGTGTCGCTCTGAAAGACGCCTCTCTGAAAGGTGACCTTGTTAGTTGTTGCACGATTTTTTCCAGATGAGATAGTAAATCTGGTTTTCTAAAGCGGTATCACTCTTTCTATGCACCTCACGATTTGCGGATGAACCTTTAAGCTTTCCAAAAGACAGATGATAAGTCTGTGGGAGGTCGAATCGAAAACTTTCCGGTAATCAATCCAGGCCATCGATAGGTCACGCTGGTAGAATTTTGCATCTTTGCAAACACATCTATCGATGAGCAGGTTCTCTCGACATCCTGCTACGCTTTTCTTTGAGCCTCGTTGTTCATACATTTATTGCCACACAGGTTGAATTGCCCGAACAATCCTATCATTTAGGATAGCTGTGAATATCTTATACAGTGTGTTCAGACAATTGATTGGCCTGTAATTCTTCGGGTCAGCTAAGTTGCCTATTTTCAGCAGGAGTATTGTGGGCCCTTCCACCAACCACTCCGGAATTGGCTCTTTTGACTCTAAATATGAGGTGAAAGTACGGGCCAAACTTCGACCTCCTCTGGTTTGGGTGGATGGTCGACAGTAACTGGAGGGTCTTGGCAGAGTCGAAATGGGTCAGAGAGAAACTGTTGATTTTCTCTGACCCACCTCTCTCTCCGCTCTAGACTTCTCTTAGCGTCAAAAAGGATTCGTATTCGCTCAACAATATGATTGCTGATGTCAGCAGCTTTGACTTGTTAAGTGTGTGATAACGGATCCGGAGTTCACGCGCGAACTTTCTAACCTTGGCGTTAAAATTCCTGCTAGATGTGATGTAGTTAATCAAACACTGAATACGGGACGCGTACTGTCTTGCCCAGCCTATCTTGATGGCGATTTGATGCATTCGTCTTTTGGTGTTATGATCAACCGTTGGTTTTGTATTACCGTTCGCATCGGGCAAAGCTCTTTCTGCATTATACACACAACAATTGATAGCCCTGAAGTCGGATTCTTCGAAAAAATATCCACGAAGCTCGTCATCCGTTTCAGCCAAATCTTTAGATAAACCTGATAAGCTTTAGATAAACCTAAGTGTTCATGTTTCTCCGGGTCATAAAGCATCGCTCTTCCTCTATCGGATACCTGCTCGCGGTTCGGCATGATTTCGCCGGGAGTGGGAAGACCCCTGGAGGCTTTCAAAAAGATTTTCAAAATTTTAATTTTTAAAAACTATATTTATGTGTAGAATTTCACTGCACACCTCTTTTCCAAGGCAAGAAGTTTTATATATTTCAGTTGTCTAATTAAAGCCAAAAAACTGGCTTTTTTTGTAAAACTCCATTTTAATTCGTTTTTCATTTTAAATTGTGATCAGTCAGTCAGTTTTTAGGATTTTTAAATTAAATTTTCTGGGAATGTAGTTCGAAATGTCCTTCGACTAATAGAGCAAAAGTAATTCAAATATGTATTTAAAAAGATTTTTCGTACATTTTTTTCTGATGCGTGGCGCTTATCGGAATTCTTTAGCTGCCAGCGTTTCATTTATCGATCGGATTTTGAGCAACAAAAAACTTCCAGCGAGAAAGTTGTTAAAAACAGTACAAAGAAGTTTTCTTGCAAATGTTAGCCCAGTCGAATTGAAATTCAAGAAATTATTAACGTTTCAATTCAATAGCGGCTAGGCGACTCGCGCGCGGGCTTTAGCGAGAGTTTGAGGTTCGATTCATAATACAGTTCCCCGGCGCAAAAAATAAAAACTAATCAAGTAATCAGGTAATATTAAAGTATTATGCATAAAGAAATAATAGGGCACAATGTAAAATAATTTATTCATTTAATATTATGTACAATAGAATGGTTCTATTTTTGAGACAAACTGTACAAGAGTAAAACAGAATATAAACATCTAATAGTTGAGATTCCGCGAATTTTGCAATGCTTCAAATTCGAAGAATTGAAAAAAGTGAATGAACAAGAAAGTGCATTTGTTTTTCATTCTTTTTTCAATAGAGCGATAGTATTTCTTGGCATAATATTAATATTTCTTGACAAAATATGAAATGCATTAATTAGTTTACATTATGAACTATTATTTATTCATGCATAATTCTGTGATACTACCTGATTACGTGATTAATTTTTATTTTTGGCACCGGTGAACTGTATTATAACTCGTATCTGATACTCTTGCTACAGCCCGCTCGCGAGTCATCTAGGCGCTTTCGACTTGAGATGTTATTAATTTCTTGAATATCAATTCGATTGGGCTAAAATTTTTCATAAAATTTCTCTGTAAAATTTTTTAAAAATAATTTGTTGAATTCCTTTTGCTCTATCAGTTGAAGGATATTTGAAACTACATTCCCCGGATATTTAAATGAAGATCCGAATAACTGACTGACTGAGCACGAGATGAAGTAAAAAACGAATTAAAATTTATTTGGTCAAAAAAGCCAGATTTTTGGCTTTCATTAGAAAACTAAAACAGCTACAATATTTTCCCTGGGGAAAAAGATGCGAAATGAAATTATACATCTAGATATGGTCTTTCAAAATAAAAATTTGAAAATGTTTTTGATAGCTTCCAGCGGCCTTCCCACTCCCGGCAAAATAAGCTTATGTGCCATTATTCAATCCTGCAGCTCAATTTTGGAAAATTTCCAAATAATAACGCCTTTTGTATGTCTACACGTGGGCACAATCATCTTAAGTTTGAAGATATATTGACTCGAACACGTTTCACAAAATTTTTATGAATTAAAAATAAATTTTGAGTTGAAGTAACCTAAAATAGATAGAATTTTAAATGCACATTTAAGAACTCACTCTTCGCTTGCTTACCCCGATTTTATGTTGAATTGCGAATATTAAACATAACCTCAGTTTGAATAAATATATCATCTGATCGAAAACAAATACCCTTTATCTGTTTCTCGTTCATGTAAGAAAATTCAAGATCAATTTTAAATTCACAAATAAGTTATCAATTAATTCCTTAAATAATCAGAAATAAGAAAACTCCTCAAATGTTTACAGCTGTTATTTGACATAACCATATACGTAATATTTAGGATATTTCAGTTGAAAATTTTGGATGTTACAGAGTAATATCTCACTTCTTAATATCTACAGATACCAATTTTGAACATCTTGATCGCTGTCTTACAGTAAAACATAAAATATTTTAACCCTGAATATTTAAGTCATAGGTTTAAACATCCATTTTTCTCCTTGAATATATACTCAAGTTTGTATTTTCAATTAGATGAGAAATTCCATCACCAAAGGCCAACAACTTTCATTTTAGTCTCAACAAATTAAAACTAGCACATAGAATAAATCTGTTAACTACAAAGCTTGAAACCGATTTTTTCAGTGCATCCACTAATAACAATTCAGAACATTTTGCAAATTGTAAAGTGAACTTAATTAAACACAATGTCATGTAATTAGACTTGAAGAGAAGTGAGATCTTATGCAGAGCTTTTTACAGCTAACAATGTTCCGCTTATGATAAAAGGTCATTTGTGTAGATTTAACAACCGGCCTTTTTCAATGTGCTATTAATTATTCTTCTTCTTTTGAGACCCACACTGCTTGTGAGCGAGCTTTATGATAGATTACGACAGAAAGAAAGCAGAGTGAGAGAGAGGTGGGGGGGGGAGTATAACTGTTTGCTTTTTCACTTTGAAAATCTGATCCCGATGACCAAATAACACTTCATTGACTCACGTGCGTTACTTCCTGCAATTACTGTACTTTAATCCTTTCGCTCTGCGGCAACGCAGTTTCTCTTTTCTCCAGTGAGAACGTTTGATCCACTTTATTCGGCTCGAGATTCAATCAAACCGGAAATACTTCGTATCACGCAGACGAAGCCGATTGGATGGACACGAATCAATTAGATTCGTTTCCGGATGCAGCTGTCCTGCTAGAAAAGTTTTCCCCTTCACGATTTTTATTAGTTTTATTTTAATCTCGCAGGAACTCCTAGGTATAAGTTTTATATGAAATTGGATTTGAACATTCTAAACAGTTGACAAGTGCCCAGATAAACTAAATTGACAGTCAGAACGAGAGAGACCACTTTCAAAATAGTTGCCTGCAGGCAGTTATTATAGTTTCACTCCAGAGTCAGAGTAATGTCCTCTTCTATCAAAAAGATGTTGCTTTAGACAAATAGAATTTCCTTTTAAATTTAAGGTTAGGAGAATTTTAATTTATTGCAAAAAGAATCTTTTTGCAGCAAAGTTTATCTTATGTGATAAACTTAATATTTTATTGCAAATAAATAATTCTATTTGTGTAAAAAAGATGTTCACGTGGTTCGAAAGTTATGCTGTTCAAGACGAGAAGTGCTACGGCGGAGGTCAAGAAAAGCAAGGTAGGATAACTCAAGATCTCGAATTTATAGACAATTCAAGACCGCTAAAATTCAAGGCCTTGAAAAGCAAGACCTTTTCTTGGGCTCGTCGTGAAGGCTTGAGTTTTCTTCGCGTATGTACATCTTGGATTCGCAGAGATAACCTCCTGGGAAGGGCGAACAAATTAGAGCTCTCCTAGGATGATTCCAGATTCTTTTGTTTTTAAACTATTTTTTCTCTGTGATTTTAGAAACGTTTTTTTAGCCTTAGAACGTGGCATTTTTCATTTTGAATTAGTCTGTCCAGCTAGCCAACAATAGAATCCGTCAAACCCTTAACTACGTCGTAAAACGTAGAATTGTAAATCTCCGCACGCTAACAATCATTTTAAAAAACCCCACCACAATGCCACTCACCAACATAAACGAAGAACTGAAAGAGGAAAAACAAGAGTTGCTACTCGAAAAATGTAAACAAAACACAAGAATGTTCAAACACGGTAAGGTGATATCGAACGCTCATTTTTCTGGGAGGATCTACAGTCTTATAACATGGTGGTTTCGACTAAAATATCTAACATCGTTTGTAAGGTTACATACGTCTTTACATAGAGAATTATGACTCCAGCGGTAAAGAAATGCCTAAAACTACTTGTAATGTAATATCTATTATTCAGTTATGAGATTTTCTACTTTTCGGGAAAGCCTTGAAAGTCTAATTTTATTTCTACATTCATAAAAAATTTATTTTTTCCAAAAAAGTTTCGAATATTGTTTTCATGTCTATTTAATTCATAGAATTAATTTTGGTACAACATTTAGTGAACAGAGCACCTCAATTTTATAAAATTGTAAATTTATTGAATATTATCTGCAATTACAGCAATAATATATGATTCTTTATACTTAGCCTATTATTATTGAAACTTTAATTTGATCAAATTTCAAGATATTTTTAAATCTTTTTCAAGCCATGTGGTTAGGTCTTTATATCGGAAATTCGCAATAAGACTGGAATTCCTTTTTATTCGTTAATTCTTTAAAAATGTATTCTGTTTGGTAAAGAACATACATTAATAGGCCATTCAAAACCATGTCATTGGCCATTTTGTTCACTCGCCAACATTTTATGAGTCTACATTAATTCCTTTAATATCTTATTCTCAGCGATTGATGATGACCTTCAATAGCTAGCATCGTATGGTAAACGTTAATTTTTAGGTACCATGCCTGCTTCCATCCTACGTAAAACAGTCTGGTGAATCAAGATCAATTTGCATAGTCGTCGCTTCCCCTTATATTCTCCACTGGCTCTGTCCGACCGCCTCAGGGTTGCAATTAAAAAGAAATTCGCACGTCTCGACTTAACATTTATCCATAGATAGGTGCATCGTAGGAAGATTTTATAGTTAGTGCATACTTAAAAAAAATGGATTTATTCAGTCTAGTGATGGTTGCAAATATTTTTCGGTGATCAATTTTGAGAATTTTGTAGTGTTAAAGTAGTCTCTGATTTTTGGGCTCCTCTAAAATATCCACTCCGATTTTTGGGCTTCAACCCTTAACTTATAAAATCAACCCTTCTCTACCATGTATATATGACTTTGTCACGAAATAATATTTTTGAGAATTTTCTAGTGTCAATGTATTCTTTGATTTTTGAGCTCTTCTAAAATATCCACTCCGATTTTTGGGCCTTAACCCTTAACGTATAAAATCAACCCTTCTCTATTACGTATATATGACTTTGTCAAAAAATAATAATTTTGAGAATTTTCTAGTGTCAGTAGAGTTTATGATTATTGGGCTTCTTAAAAATACCTACTCCCCAACACTTGACGTTAAAAAACAGTCCCTTTTTAACAATCAAACATAATTTTGTGTAAACCAATCTTTTTCGGAATATTACAGTGTTACTATAGTCTCTGATATTTTTTGTATTTTACGGTTCAAATGGAGTCTCTAATTTTTGGGCTGTTCAAAAATGCCAACATTAAGGTTTAAGTTTTTATTATTAGGTTGACGTTTTTTTACACAGGGTTGGTTTTTCTAATATAATGTTAAGTGCATTTGAGACTCTAAAATGAGCCAAAAATCTAGTGCATTTTGGATTTTGCAAATTTTATTTTTTGCAAGGGGGTTGTCTTTTGAAAATTAGGGTAGTTTCTTTATTATTTTTCATGCATTTTAGAGCCCAAAATTCTGACGTGTATGATTTTTGTTTCTTTCAATATTTATATACTGGAGGTGCTGGCTTGATTCGAGTTAGCACCTCCACTCAAGATTTGAATTTTCACAAAAGTAGCGGAGCCCAAAAATCGGCAATACAGCCCAAAGAAAGCCCAAAATTCTGACAATAAGAAATTTAGGAATTTCGTTTGTGGAGGTGCTAGCTTGATAGACCTTTTTTTTCATGAGTGTTTCCCAGGCACTTCAACTGCCACTTCCACATAGTCAGTAGCGTCGTTAACTCATTTTCTAATATATATTTATTTATTTAATGATACTCAAAATAAAATTTAATACACAGAGTGAACTTACTGCGATTATTTATGGTACAAGGACGGTTTAAAGGGAAAATCCACGATCATTGGCTCATTGATGCCTTCGTAACAACCGGGTTGTTTGGGGAAATAAATTTGTCTCACTCCATTTCAAGTTTTATACCGCGATGACCAGGGAATTTCCACGCTATGTCGATTTTCCACCAAGTCCCAGTCTTCCTCTACTAGGGCAAAGTGCTAAATCGCAATTTACAGATGTACGCTTTTTTCAAGGATCCAACTGAAACTGAAGTTTTAACAAAATTCTATGATATTCCTAATATTTTGCACAACTTTTCAGTGAATATTGCTGGAAAGTAATTGTAATACAAAAATTAACCTAATAAAGTTTTAACTACTGATTTTATTTATTTTTGGAGAAATATATTTAATAAAATTTGTCATGGCAGAGAATATAAGAAAAGAGTATTCAGCGAGATTCCAGATACTTCAAGAACAATGTCGAATATTCTATGTCCGGAAACTGTAGATCATTTGCAAAACATCTCGGGATATTCAGGGGCAGTGAGTTTTAATTTGACCGGAAATTTGATAATTTTTAATATAAACATGATGTAGTAATTTGTAAAGCTATTTCGAATGAGTTTCGTACGAAATTGTATTAATTTGAAGCATATCAAAGTTTATAGCCTGGAGGCTTTGAGAAAACATATCCAATTATATAGCATTTTCAGTTTTTAAATTATTCAGTTTTCAAAGTTTTGGGGAATTTTGGGGAAGTAAAGAAAAGGGACTAAGCGTTGAAAGATGTACTCGTACATGCCGACCCTTAAGCGTTTAAAAATATTGACCTTTTATTAATTTCAAATACTTTTATTTAAAACATTAGAAACATAAACAGCAATTATTGAATGGGATCGTGATTCAGATCACGACGAAGGTATAAATTGATGCAATCCAATCCCTTCATTATACGATATGACCGACTATCTTAGTAATCGAAGGAGAACAAGGGGAAATATAACGGGTACGGGTACTTGGACCCAGCATCCCTGGCGCATTGCAGGTAGTACACGTGAACTCGTAAGCATGTTCTCCGCGAAATTACTTGGTCACGTAGAATATTGTGATGCGCAGAGAAGAAAGAAGCGTTTTGTTGATTAGGTGAATGCGGTACGCGTACAGTCATAAACAGTACCACATCATGAATAATTTTTGATCCTGTGTAAAGCATGCGACATCAATTGTTTTGCAGCTCTACTATCCCTTGCCCTTCATATACCTTGTCATTAAATGTATCTTATCTTTCCAAGTATGTATGAAATACCGATTTTCTAGTTTTGTTCAAGTTTCAATCCTTTGTCCCCTTTCTTCCCTGTATTCATGTTCTCGATAGAGAAACGAGTTCCTTGCATTTTATGTCCGTGAAATCCTCATAAGCATGAGATGAGTGCTAAATTTGCTGTTGTACAAAATTAAAGGCACATTTTTTAGAAGAATTGGTGACAATGCGTACGTTTATAATCCATATAATAAATGCCCTTGCGGCCGGTTCTGGTTCCGAAGATATTAGCGTTTTTCTAAGTGAGGGTCAAAATAATTATTTGCGGATTAGAGTGGGGACTGATACATGGACTCATGCTAAATATATTTTTCTATAGTTATGTCCTCGAAGCAAGCGGAAGTGGGTATATTTCATGATCGAAGAAAAAGCATAACACATGCGCTTATGGCAGTCGCTAAGTTTTGACGCTTCTTCTCGAAAAGCGGTTTTTCGAAATTCCAACTTTAAAAATGACCCGGTGACTGTATGAACACCTGAAGGGTTCAATTTTGACCCACAATTATGGAAATTGATTTAGTTTGAGCAGAAATTTTAAAACAGTAGACCCCCTCATAGCAATAGGATATCCCATTTGATCTCATTGATGTCCCGGTTTATCCAAGGGATAGCCCGTCGGGATAAACCAATACGATTTATCGTGACGGGGTAAACCCGGCACACACATGGGACCGAATATGACATCCCGGGTTAGTATATTAAGTGGTGAGGGTCGAAAGGTCGATTTCACAACCCGTGCAGACATTGGGACTCGGTTTTGGTCGCGTGCAAGTTATTTTTCCCTAACTTTATTAGGGCGCTGAACAGGAAATCTGGAAAGGACCCGACAAGAACGTCAGGCTTTGTAGAAAAGGTCCCTTCTAGATCCATGTTCTATTTCCCTATTAATTCTGCGATTAAGAAAATATTGAATTGGAAGTTAATTGTTCACACTATATAAACAAAAAACAACAAACGTTCAATTAGCATGAAAAATATATTGTATTTATTATTTTCGAGTCGCATAGCAGAACTCTAATTGCAACACAGTCTATACATTATTTTTACATAATGTAAATGAACTTGTATATACTTCTACAACTCTATTTTCTTCTGCATACCTCACTTTTTGAACATTCATAACCTCACTTTTGCCTTCTGGACTTTCACTTTCGCCCCCCCCCCCCACCCCTACCGATAGAAATTTCTGAGTATTTTTTAGCGAAATAGCCTGGCCCATTTGAGACTATAAGCAGGGTCGATTTGAAACGATTGCGTCTCTGAGATAGTCTGAGAGATTTGGGTCTTTTTCAAGGTTTGTTTAGTGGTCCCTTTAAGAGTGGTGCGACGGTAATATAATGTTAATTTTGTATTCATCACGTAGCGGGCGGGCAGAGTTATTTACTGTAGTTGGCCGTCGCTAATCCGACTCTCCCTTTTTAAATTTCTCTTCAAATTATTAGCACTTTTTCCTAATTAATGAATTTTCTCATCATACTTATTTATAATTAGAACTTATATACTACTATACAATTTTCTAGATGGATTAGAAAATGTTGTCTTTTTTAGCGTATCTCATTCCATTTACGAGAAACGTCGTATTAGTTCCAATTTTTAGTATTGATATAGCCTCTCTGCTTGTTATTTATGATCGAATTCTTATTTCAATTTCAGCCTCTCTGATTGTTATTTATTATCGTATTTCTATTTCAATTTCGGAAAGGACATTTTAAAGCCTTTAAAACATTTGAAAAAACTACCTGGACCTTTAAATATATCTACTTGAGTGCCTGCGGAGAATTTCTCTGAGCTTTTCTGGCCCTAGAGAATCTTTAGAATATACTCAGATATTTCTACCGGTAGGGACACTATTCTCGATTGCTCAATGTATAATTTTTTGTTCATTCTGTAACTCTTGCTCCTTATTTGGTTTAACGCCCTTTTTCTTTCCATGATTCCGTCAATAATAATAAAATACCCAATAATGAAAGACTTATAGTCATCAACCTCACAAAGCTTCAAACTTTTGGAGCATAACGCTATCAAACATTGGCTGCATTAGCATGGACAAGGAAGTGAGTGGTATCTACCCGTGAGGGTTTAAATAAAGTATAAATAAAGACTCCTATGATTATAATTGATGAAAATTCAATTTTTATAGATATTGACAAATTCAGGAAAATACCTTTTGTATTTAAGTAGTGCCTATCTAAATTCTAAGTTAGAACCTTTCTGAACTACCATGTAATTGTCTAGAAAGCAAATAGAGATAACCTCACCAACTCCTGACAAGAGCCTGCATAACATTTTCTAGTTAAGTTACCCTTTATAACACCCAATCAATTCCCTGTTTGAAGTAGGGAATGTTAGGACATTTTCTACACGGAAAGCGTGAAGTTAGCTGCTTGAGCGAAGCGAGGGCAGATATCATATGAGTGAATATGTTACCTCGACTCGCGCCATGCATACACAACAGATTAATGTGAATGACGATGTTAAGCACCTCCATTTACATTGAAAATTAAATTGTCGATCCACCCCACAGGCCTCGAAAGTCGAATTTTCAATTGGAGCATGATACAAAATCCTTTTGCTGTGAGGATCACTGTTAAGAGTAGGTAATTTCAATTTATTGGAATCTGAAAAGAAATCTGTTGATAAAACTTTACCTACCTAATATTTGGCCCAATATTTAACACGACTGGAAGAAATGTTATCGGGAAATGAAAAGAACTAAATGTGAAAGATATAAGAAAAATGTATTTTGAGCATTATGAACAACGACGTGAGTTTCATATTAAAATGTTTAACAAAATTAACTGTACTATTCATCGTTCAAATGGTTTTATACGGAAGTCATTGTGTGATATTTTTCAATATCGTATGATAAATGAGTGTGATCCCGTTTCTAGTTTTTCTGATTGTATTACTTCATCTATTTCTATAACTATTCTTTTTTTAAAACATTAATAGCAACTGCATAAATAATGGATTTTATGCACAGTTTTAGAACAAAAATAGTTCAATGAATATAATTCAGCCTTCCCACAGTGAAAATTAATGCCCATAATAATTTAGTACAAATTATATAAAACATTTAGAAATTTGTTAGGATCTTCTCCATCGTGATTTTCTCTATGATCCTATATGTAACTCCACATCGACCATGAGGGCCCTTTTCATATGGATCAGACGTACACAAATATTCGATTATGCACTGGAATCAATATTTGTTTGAATGCAGTTTACTTCATTAAAACAAATGTTTACTTGAATGAAACCTAACTTTATTTAAATGAATCGAAATTAATTTGAATTTAATAAACACTATATGTTTAAAATAGAAAAATTTGTTCGACGATTTATATAAAATGAATTAAGTTGTTGAGCTCATCTAAGAGTTTGATTTCAAACAATTTTGTTGCTATCACCTATGTTACCACGACTTTGGATGCACTACTTAAAAAAAAATCTGCCCACTTTGAGGGCACATTCTCATCGCGCGCGACACGCTTCGCTCGCAAGTTTGAACGCGCCTTGCGCGCGACGATTGACTCTCGTGCTTCGCGCTCGATAATGGGTTACCTCGCGCTTCGCACTCGGATATTTATTCTTTGCATTTGCAATGCTTGAATAAAACTTGATTAAAAAGATCTCTTTTAGATGGCGATATTTTTATGCGTCTTGATATTCTGAATTGACAACTTCATGAAGTATGGGCAAAGATTAAGTTTCTCAAAGCTTTGGAGGCTTTGAGGTACACATTCTCATCGTGACACTCGCGCTGCGCGCATGATTTTTGACATACATTTGTAAACAGGTTTTGTTGAATCTTTTTTTTTATCGTAACTTTCGTCGTTTTTCCACATATTTTTTTTATTTAATTTTTTTTATTTTCAATGTTATTTTTCACGAATAAAACAAATAGTACGCGTCCTATGAAGAAGTGATTCTTAACGAAATTGTAGATCTTTTTTGGGATAACAATTTTGTTTGGTTTATCTTTTTTCGTATCCTATGTAGTTTGACCACAAAATAGAATTTTTTATTTTTCATTATTTTTTGTGCAATCAAGATTTGAATTTTCGATTTTCCAAGACAATCCAAAAATTTGTTGTGATAATATTGTAGGACTTTTTAAAAGCAATGTTTTCCTTCTCCTGACTTTTTTTCGTATCGTGCGTTTTTTGGCTTAAAATTTGGATTTTCTGTTGATTAAACAAATTTTGAAAATGCTATAACTCTGAGAATTTTTTTTTCATCAAAAAAGTCATTAGGATAAATTGTTTGTCATTTTTAATACTATAAATATCCGTACTTAGAATTTTCAAATGCAGAAAAAAAAGGTTTCAAAAATTTTCAAAATGCGCTCACTTTCTCAATTTTTATCAAAAATGGCAGCTTAACGAACTTGTCCTTTCTTTTACGACCTAAAAGAAGTGTGCCAAAGATGAATTTGTTCAGTTCATTTTTTCGAGAGTTATCGTGTTTACGGACGGACGGTCGGACGGACAGACAGATAGACGCCATCGTAAAAACCTGATTTTCGGATTTAGGGGGTCTCGAAACGTGGAGATCCGTTGAAAAACAGTGGTGTCAAATTTCGGACAATTCTAATACTTTCTCAATCATAAATGATGAGAATGTAACAATGTAAGTAAACGCGTAATCTAATATTAATGTAAATTTCCTTAATACTAAACTACGTATTAATTTGACTATATTATTTATGATATACCTTCTTCATTATTGATATCGCTTTATAAGAATTTCGTTTTTATTTAATTCTCAGAATATATTAATTTAAGGAAGCAGATTTATGAAAAGAAATTATTTTTTATATTGAGCCAGGCAGCAAATTTCCAATACAGGAAAGACATTTTTAATTTTTATGTACATGTAAAAGTTTTTAAAATCAGGTCAATCTGTATATCTAAATCCTGCACTTTTTAAAATACTTCATTTTTTAACAATGTTTCCTATGGGATCGTCCATATATTACGTAACACTTTTTTCTTTTGTTTATATCGTTGTGTCTTTCTCAACTTCACATCAATTTCATGCTCGTCTTTATTCAAAGAAAAGAAAAACGCGTTACGTAATTTATGGACGATCCCTATCTGAATATAATCGAATCAATTGCTGGTTAACTTTGATGGTTAAACGAGAAGCCTAAAAAAATTCCATGCGTCGTGTCGAAATAAACAGGAATTTAATAAATGATAAAGCTTTTCAGACGAGGTTCAAGATGTTACTAAATCTAAAATATGTTCATTATTAATGGTATAAATAAAAAATTCGTCAGTAATTTTCAACGCAATAATTAGCAATCGCATGCATTTAGAACCAAATTTGCTGGAATAAAAAAAAAACTTAAAAAAATTAATATTGCAATTTGGTTTAATAAAATGAATTTTTTATGATTTAACGAAATATTCAATTGATTCAAACAAAATTGACGTTAAAGAAAATATTTATCAGATGCAAAAAAAGTCTATTATGTTTAAAACTCAGAAATTAAAAAAAATGTTTTTTGAAAAAATCGATACAACGATTTTTAAATTGCATATTAAAAACATCCGAGAATTGTCCGAAGACAAAATTCTGCAAACTTAAGACTAATAATATAATTTTTTAACAACTTTTTGAACTTTAGGAATATAGACTCAACAGTTATAATTTTACAAAAAATCTGTAGAACCACTTTGACTCTATTTTTAGTTCTTAACAATTCTTCGGTAAAAAGTTTTTTTATTTAAAACTTTACATTTTATTTATAAAATAGGTTTTTAATTGTGAAAAAGCGCTCCCATGATTGTTTTTTTCGCGAAAAATATTCGCATACCATGTGAGTATAATATTTTAGAAAGCTTTGTTCTAATATATTTTTTAGGTTAAAGTTGGTGAAAGCTAACTGTACAAATATTTTGTCTATCCAAACGCGACTCAAGCCGATAAGATCATTAGAATGAGAATGCACAAATATCCTTTCCTCTGAATAAGAAATTTCTAGTTTAATTTTATACGCACTGCCTACCGTTATGCAATTGTTCGCAAGACTAACTCCTTTTCCAGATCGTTCTAACTTAATGCTACAAATAATTCCGTATAATAACTAGCTGTAGCGCTATACTTGACCCACAAAGTTTAGTGTTTCACTGAAAAAAAATATAATTCGTCTAGAATCTTTATATTAGCTATTTTAAGGCCTAAATCTTCATTAAAAAATAAATTTCGCTTCATGAAATCAGAAGAAGACTGTGATAGGACGAAATTCGTAGAAAACACAATAGAGGACAACAGTAGACGAAATGCAGATTCTCGACAGTGAGAAGATGGAGTGAAACTTTAGTTGGCAACAAAACAAAAACTTAGCATCGGTTAAGTACTACAATAACAATGCCACGACAGGATAATAGTAATAATATGGAAACTCTGGTGAACTGAGAAAACGAGTAGTTGTTAGAAACGGAGGAGGCGGGAAAATAGATAAAAAGACATTGGTAACGAGTTAGTAATAATTTCTCAGAGGTTTTGCACCTTATTGTCAGCTTCACGGCTAATTTATTTGAAATTTCTTCACCAGCTTTTTCAAATACTAGAGCGTTCTTCACAACCCTGTGTATAGTTTATAATTCTCGGCTTATTACCTGGGTTCATTCTAATTTTTTCTCAGATGTCACAATAATTTAAACTGGCTAACCTATGTTTTATTTCCATTTATCAATATACTTATGGAGCAAACATAAACTAATGTAAAGTCTTACTATTAGTAAAAGAAAGCTCTAAATTTAATTCTGTGTCATTGCATTTTATCTTAAAATGGGGCCAAGCGGTTAGATTTTACTTATTTTTGACAATGAAGAGCAAAAAGGCATTTAAATAGGGTACTGATGTTCTAATTATATCCACTTCTACAAATGACATAGCGCTATCGCGGTAGGTTAAAATGAAAAAGCGTAAAGTTTGGGAGCTTGAAAATCCCATACAAATAGTATTGGAAACACCAGCGGCCTCTGAAAAAATGAACCTTTATTTTTTTTTCTACCGAGATAGCACCTTTTGATTTGTACACGCACATATAAGCTTTATCTGGCCCGTTATAGTAATATATGGTATACATTCAATTGCCGAACAAACACAAATAAATTCCTCAGTTATGATCTAGTTTACCCTATAATGTGGCACTAAGTCGTTCACCCATTGCCAAATGTAAAAAACGTGATGGGAATAATAAATTGATAGAAAATGTAATTATTTATAAGCTTTCTAATTATTTGAAAGCGAATACAAGTATTAATACATATTGCATATGGCAACGTTACACAAGCCGCTTATTATCGCTTGAAACATAACTCGATTTTTTTAAACCCAGGTACACAAAAACGAATTAAAATAGCATCTAAAAAGTTTCGGTGGCAATAGGAACAATACAATATTTTCTTCTCTCAGGAAATACAGTCAAAGTCGGAGAGAGCTCCGGTTCTAGTACTGATGGCAGACCTGACCTAACCTAACCGAACTGGATATATATCCGCTCCGAACTTAAACAATCAGGGGCGTATGAACCTTCTCCAGTGAATTTTACTGAGTAGAGAGTTTAAAATAAGATCTTTCTCTTGAATAATTGCTTCAGATACTCAGTCTCTCGCTTACTCAAACCATTCAAACACGGTATCATCCAAAATCACATCATTTTTTCACCAAAATACTGCACGTCAACGCTTCAAGTGGGGAAACACGCACCTCTGCGTAATCGCATCTAATGCATGCGACGCAGTTTCATAACCAGACAGACGAAAAAGTTATTGAACAGAAAATCACTTGTTTTTATAAATATATTAAATTAACTCTCCACGAAAACCACAGTTTTCACTATTTTCACGTCAACACTTGACAGTTTGACATTATAAACTCTGCAGTGGGATTTTGATGATCAAAGTCGATCAGATTTCTCCTTCTTCATGTGAGATAGACAGAGTGGATCTGATCGTGTTTTAATGACAAGACTTTTTGTTTTGAAACGATCATACTCTCTCTATCTCTGTCTATGTCATACGAGAAATCTTATAGGAAATAATTAATTTTAAACCGTAGTGTAACAACTTCCAACTGCTACTACGCGATATATATTCGCGTGAAGTACTCTAATCAGAGAATCAGTCCCATCGGCTTCAGTTATCTAGTAACATCGTAGACCCGCTGCTGCTCAAAGTGAGTTCGCCATCGTGCTTATTCGCGTGTGCTTCTCGTTTTAAGTCAACTGTCGGAACGTCATGACGCAGTGACACATGTAGACCGTTAGAATATAGCGCCTTACCCGCAGCGCTCCTGTTTTGTAATATCTGAGTGAGCACGGCAACCCCTCACAGTTCCTCTTACCCATTCCAGCGTTGCGGCATCAATTCTAGGAAGGGGTACCTTCCAAAAAAATTCCAGGGGCGTTATGTCAGAGTTTGACTGTAGTACATTGTGTATCAAGCGTGTAGAGAAGACGATTGAAGTTCGTGTGAGGTGCAGTTGAGCCGCGGAGAGAGGAGCGCCCCTCGGATCAGGTGCAATTTGCACGCGCGTTTATCGCCTTTCGCCTATGTTTTGCACAATACTTTTTGTCCATAACCTGCATCAGAATTTTACCTTGGAGGCTATGCAAAGCACAAAGAAAGTAGCTTTTGGATTAGACCAATGGAGGATAACCGAATTCTCTATAAAGAAGCAGGCGGAAAAAGCTACTAAACCACTTACATGCATGAAAACACGTCCTTTCAGTACAGGTTAGAAAGAATAGCTATTTGTGATAAAAGTGCGCAAAATAGGTGATAGTCAACCAGTATAAATTTTTCAGCATGAACTGAAGCGGTTTACACAGGCCAAAATAAACTTCCGTTAGGAGTAAGAGTTAAGGAACGCAAGAAAGATATAAATAAGGTCCCTAACAAACAGACAATGTTCACTAAGCATAGTATTGAGAAAAATAATTTTTTCGATTTTGATAACGCGAAAATTCTTGCGAATAAATATCACTATCGCAAACGGCTGATGTTGGAAATGTATCATATTACTGGTAATGAGAATGCTTTCAATTTAAGAACTGACGTGGAAAAATTTTCAAAAATATACTATCCTGTTGTAAAGCGAAACAAATTTTGAGAACACGTGATCACTGCGGTTGTCGTCTCCTAACGGGAACCGGCAACCGTTCATCTCAATTTTCAGGTAGAATTACGGCCACAGCCCCTTTCAATAATTAAAGCTCCGTTTCTTTGAACCCTGTAAGTTGTACAACTGGAGGACCTCTGCGAATACTGTTTCAGTTTCTTCGTGATTTTAAGCGGAGCGAATTTCTCGAATTTTCTTTATGTCGAAAACTATCCTTTTTATATTTACAGAAATTCTGTTTTATAAAAATTCTCAATCGCTGATTTTGCGTTTCTTTACATTAACTTCATCTCAAACTTTTATTGTATGTCTTTGTGCGACGTTTTTGTGATTTTTGTGTTTGTGGGATTACGAAGTGATTTACTTCCCCGCGATCACCTAATCTTTCTGCGACGCAACGGGACGACCACACAGAGAGAGAATTGACGGTGAAAAAAAGAAGGAGAGTGAAATGGAGAAGGAGAGAGAGGGAGAGTGAGAGAGATAGAGAGAGAGAGAGGAGCTGCACGACATATAAATACGAAGTTTATGCATGAAAACACATTTTTTACCAAATACTGAATGCCAAACTTTTAATTTTAATTTCATTTAAATCTTATAACTGGAACTGAGGAGGACCTCTACCCGTGTTCGAAACGTCTGCCAATCTAATAATTTAAGAAATGCATGTTTTATAATTAAGTATTTTCATAAGACCCTAATGCCAATGAAAAATTTCTTCAAACAAATATAGATTTTATGTACATTAATGAATAAACCAAAATAGTACAACTTTTTAAAATGACAGGAAATGTAATTTTTTATGAACATTTACTGTTTTTAACTACGGAACTCAGAAATTTAATCGTGAATGTTGACAATTTCTTAATAATAAAATTTTTTATTTTCCGTGTAAGGTTTGGTTTTTAGGTGTTTTATACTATTTTACAACGTTTAAGATTGATATAAAATGTAAATTTTTTCTAAACATTTGAAATTTTACATAAAGATGGAACTTAGAATTTTTTTCTTTAAAAATGAAACAGTTCGAATTTCAGAATTGTCATCGAATTTTTGTCACAAAATGCATGGTTTGTAAGTCTGATCTCATGCAACCTTAAAATTTATGGTGTCAAAAAGATATTCACCCAATATATTTCCACACGTGGAACATCCATGCGGGTATATGCATCCTTTTCTTAATGAAATCAGAAAAAGTAATTAAGTTATAAACAAAGTTTAACAATTTTACTAGTGCCAATCAGTGCCCGGCCAGCTACTGTCTGAGCATTCGATCATTAGATTTATCCGATCAGAGCCCAGTCAGCCCCCGACTGGGGTTTTGACATGAATTTTTCCCAGCGAATCTCCGAACATCGCACGGTTAGGCTCCAAAAAAACAAACATAGCCCGGCCAGTCCCCAACCAGAAACCTTGTTACTGTAAAACTTCTTATTTCGAAGAATTTCGGATCATACGGGGGGGGGGGGGCATTTCCTAGTTGACCGGGAGTGTACGTATCGATTTAAAATCAAATACACTTTTTCGGATCCCAATGCCACCCTAGCGATTAATGTGTGTGCAGAGTGAACATGCTTGTATGTCGTGTAAGATAAGTCTTAATTCATTTGGACTTATCAGCATTATTGCTTCCTGAAAGTTTTAAACTTTCCAAATATATGTATATATATGACCGGCTACTAAAAAAGGGGCGTAGCGCCTAAAACTCAAGTTTTAGTTTCCGTTCTTTGGAACCGGGCAAATACACAGTTGTAACTAGAGATTTAACATTTTATGATGCATATGAAATAATACGTGTTCATTTTAAGAACATTGTCTACAGCTACGATCGGAAAAATAGGCTTAAGCCCTTCTTTCAAGACAATAGGTGGACTTAAATCTATAGATTTAAGTCTAAAACGGGCCTAAAATATTTTGCAAGAAGAACATGCTGCAACGAAAGCTAGATTTTTTTCGATGTGTTCGAAACATTTGTTACAAAATCCTGAATAAAATTGAGATCTGTCTTGATGAACGAAAAATGTTACTAATTTTTTTTTTTCATGTAAAATATAGTTTCTTTCATTTTAATTTTCTGGATGAACAAGTTTAAAAGGCGAGCAATTTCTTCCGGTTTATAGAAAGTTTGAATACCTATGTTCTACACAGATCATTGACACAAGTTATTCTAAGAGACATTTATAATTTATTTCTAACATTATAATTATTGATATTATAAGGCTGGTACTATCTTATGTAGAACACAATCCTTTACTGGCCAAACAGCAGAAAGTTTGCCAGTTAGTGTATTTTAACAACAGAAAACAAAATGTAACCCTTCCAGATGGCTTTACTTCTTCCGGAAACATCTCATGGGTGAAAGGTTCTTTTGAGAGAAAAATACAATATGAGCACAGTCGTTGAAAACGGCGTGGGTGCCTCGAAGTCTCGCGGCGTGTTTTCTAGAGCTTTCGCAAAGAAAGCGCAACCTCTCGAAGAAGGTGAGTCTCGGCTAAAAGGTGAAGGTTAAAGTAGCTAAGAATTGTTTGTCTTGATTAGCTCTGGGGCTGTTTACTCTCTGTCTCTTTTTCTTCCTGGCGCTTGCAATAGAAAAAGAACTGCATAAATTTCCTCTATAAGACTTCATATAGTAGAGCTAACTACTTTGATAAACTGTATATATATATTTGGAGAAAATATATTATATTGAGTTTACGTAACTGCAAAATGGCTAATATGAATAAATACACGGAAATTTGTAAAGGAATGCAAGTTAATTCTTTCTCAGTTTATTTTCCTCTCTTCTGTATATTTCTACAAAATTTTCATAACTTTTAAGCATTGTGAGAATCTCTTATGATAATAAATAAAATAAAGCATAAAAGCAAATGATGGTAGCTTAATATCGAACTAGGGTAAAGGGCTGGGTTGTGAACCGGGTTTTGATTTTGGGCTCTAACTTTTCACAGAATAAAAATATCGAATAATCCAAGATACCGTTAGAAAGGTAAGCATAAAACGCGATTTTTGGCTCTTGAAAAAAAGTGGCTGGGTTTCCAACCATATGGCAAATCCCAATAAAAGTAAAAAAATACGAGGTAAAACACCCATAATTTTATAATATATAAACCCATAACCCAGCCCCACCAGAGGTTCTCAACCCAGCCATGAAGCCATTTTGGAAACGTTAAAAACAACCGCGCTTCCAATAAAAAAAAAACTGTTCGCAATCGATTTTCAAACACGATGTCTGTAGCTGTTACAAGCAATACGTCTGTACACTTGGGTGTAACCACAAAAACTGAGTCATGTCAAAAGACAAACTTGACAGTCGAAAGATTGGCGATATGTCAATTAGGGAAAGAAAAATAAGTAATGGTTCACAACCCAGCCCTCTCCCCTACTTTGTGTTTGGTTCATCTAACTTCTCTCTATTTCTATCTTAAGCTGTGTCTGCGTATACCGAAACAACGAAGTATTTGTACCAAAATTTTGGTACGCCTAGCCACGGCTTTTCTCTTATTACTCATTGTACTGATTGGGCTTGTTTCTTTTGTTTGCATACACATTTATGGGTATTAAAATGTATGTAGTTATTACGCAGTTGGAGAGGTATTTTTATGTTATATTATTCTATAAGTTGGGTTGCCCTTTAGCACTCAATATTTTTAATTTGTAAACGATTAGACATATACGACACTTGAAATTATAGAAATCGTGATCTTCTCACATTAAAAATAATGTCCTATTGAAAATAATGCACTCTCCTGTACCTCTTTCATTCAAATAGCAGGAGATTTTCTTTTTCTTTTGTAGAGTATCGGGCTTACATTTCAAACTAATTACATAAATATTAAGGAATGAAAGAATTTTTCATCTTAAAATTTTTTACGTTATAAAACTAAAAAACTGAAAAACTTTGTTTTTTGTCCCAAAATGTCAGAATGATAAGGAATATATATTCGGGATTAATAATTAAAATATTTTCCAAAGCACGAGAATTCACTATGAATACAGGAATTAATCTAAATAGATTTTATTGAAAAACTTGTATCATAAACAGTTATTATTACTTGAAACTAATTAAATTTAATTCAAAAATAAGCCTAAAATTGATCATTTCTTTACAAAATTAAGGCTCTAAAATGACCCCCAAACATTTTTTTGTGGAAGGTCTTCATTTCTGATAAATGGAAAGCAACCCCAATAATGATTAATCTAAATGAAACTTCGTGATAAAAACTATCAAAAATTTTAAATACTCCTTTGACAATTTTATTAATAATTTTTTTATTTTTTATTTCTTTACAGCAACGAGAACAACTGTTTAGGGACTGTGTTATGAACTATTTTAGTGTTTAAATTACGATCAAATGATACGTTTTTATGTTTAGAGGCCAATATTACCTCAAAATATTGGGTTTTTTTCATTTGTATTATGTTTAGGGGGTTTTCCTCCATAAAATCTAAATTATTTCAAGGACTGATCGAGGTTTGTAGATATGAATTGGTACGTTATAAAAATTGATAAATGAAAACATTATTTTATATAAAATGACAAAAATAAATGGGAGCTTTAAAACATTGTTTTTCAATTTTAAAAAAGCTGGAAATCTTTATTTTACTAGCAAGTAAAAAACCCAGTTAACTTTTCAAAAATGTAAAAATGTTGATTTCTAATTGGTACCCTATTTTTCACTCTAAAATGTACACGGAAAAAATAAGTTTCATAAAGTTTATGGAACTAATTCAAGAGTAGCAGATATATAAGACAGTTTAGTGAATGTCAGAATGGTCTGGTTACACGATGTGATAACCTATTTATACTAGATGTATAAAACGTTTTAATCGCATTTAACATCCGAGACGATATAACATCTACTAGCGCGCAGGCTATACACTCTAATCAGAAGTTCCGGAAAATGTAAATTGGAGTGGATGCAAAAACTCTTAGAATCATTTAACGGCAAACAAATCTTTTTTATCTTATTTCATTCAAAACTTTTACTCGGGTGAACCCGGTTATACATCATAGCCACAGACTAAATCAAATGACTGATGAGATTAGGATGTTATAAGACAATCCAATACAATGCTTGCAACCTCTGCCCTAATGTTGTAGGTATACAAATACAAGTGGCCGCGAGCGTTGGAGGTGACAACAGTCACCTCTGGATGCTTCCTTAGAGTTACCATATACCACTCCACAGGTTTTTACTCGCAAGTATTTGCAATTCTATTTCCTCGAAAGGAATGAAAAAGCGAATCAGGATTTTTAAAGGATTGCTCAGAAAATGAGCTTGAAATAAAAAAAAAATATGAACCAAAACTAAAATTTACAATTGACAGTCTCTAAATTCGTTTTCAGAAAGACAATAACTCTTCAAATCTCTTAAGAAATTTAAAAAAAACTATGTACTCAAAATGATTCAATAACATGTATTTCAACAACACAACCGCCCCTACGTCCCACTGGGAGCAACTACCATCTCACGGTCAACAAACCATCTCACGGTCGTGAGACGTGGCTATAAGTGTAATTTACCATGGTTCTGGTGGGAGCCGGTGCAGTTTTAGATGACGGTAAATTCCAGTAGGCCCAGGCATGCGGTGGTTGTTTAACCCACACTCTGTAAGGTCAGATCTTCATGGCTATACTAAATGATTGAATTTACCGGACAATCGGACCTGTGTCCACTACCTATCAAAGACCTGGATTGATTACCGGAAAGCTTTAAATTCAACCTCCCGTAAATTTATAATCTGTCTGTTGGAAAGCTCAAAGATTCATCCGCACATCGTGTGGTGCATAGAGAGATTGATACCGCTTTGGAAAACATGATTTACTATTTCATCTGGAAAACATCGTGTGACAATTAACAACGTCACCTTTCAGAAAGGTGTCTTTTAGGGTGACACCATGAGCCCACTCCTCTTTTGCCCCTCACATTATTGTCGCCACTATCTCTCACACTTCGCTATTCCGAAGGGTACTTTTCTGGAAAACCTGTATTTTACATAGATAATCTTAACGTATATGCTAAAAATAAAAAGCAACTACGCCTAGATATAAGCATTGTCGACAAAATATTCTCAGGAGATTGGAATGGAGTTTGGGTTAGAAAAATGCACCAAGGTTGATTTGAAGCAAGGAAAACTTGGTAGCATCTCCGAAGAACCTGATCTCGTCGACGAAAGCGCTATACAAGACCGTGGCATATAAAAACGATACTCTCCGAAGCAGACACAAGTGTCTCATCTGGCAGATTTGGTATTTAAACTATCTGCGAGGTATACAGTATCTGCAACGAATATGCTTGCCATCCCGGTAATCCTCTATTCGTTTAGAGTGGTTCCATGGACGAAGGACGAGCTCAGATTCCTTTATATCTCAGATTCCTTCGAAATTTAAATATTTACACATGTCACCGGACACTTCAAAATCCCATTTAATTAGCATGGTGAAAATTTGGATTTTCGGAGAATTGAACTCATACTTCAGAGTTTGATAGAAACGTGTCAAGTTTTTTGTGGATTGAAGAGGAATGTCTAGAAAATAAAACCATACTAATAACTTTCATTTCAGCCGCACCCTTGCTCCCTTAAAGCACCCCAAATATGCTCCAATAATAAAAAATTACATTTTTACGGCAGTAAGAGTTGACTTGCCCTCTAGAGCGAAAATTTTTTGAAATGCATGTTTGGACCACTCTAGTAACCACGTCTCGACCGTGAGATAGGTGGTTACAGTCTGTGACGGACTCAGTACGATAATTCATTAAATGTATCGTGCACCTTGAGCACATGGAGTGACCCGAGGATGACCGTCTTTTGCATTTTCCCGGCAAGGGTATTAGCATGTTGATGACACGTGCTTATCAGGCCATTAACCAGTGAAAGCTCGGTACCTACAAGACCACCAATGATAAGGATGATTATCTTAACAGAATATTCCGAGTGTAACCTTCGCAACTTCCTTATAACGTCTTTATACTTCTCCTGCTTTGTATTCTCATTGCCTTTGTCTTTGTCAGCTGATGCCAAAAAGTATATGCGGCACTTCTCATTCTCGACAATTGTTTCGATTTCCCTAGGAGTGTTTAGAGGAACGGTATTAAGACTCCTCCTGCACCCTCTTAATACGGGCCTTCTGGAGTGAGGAATCGATATGGATAAGATTTGATGCATTTTGCTTACCCCTTTATTGAATTCAAGGCAAATGTTTCAGTAGACTCCTCCACCGCTTTGTATAAAGCGCTCCTTTGCCTGATTCTTCGTCTTCTTGATTGTTCTAAGAAGATGGTCTCGTCCATTTGCAATGCTGTTGTGAAGACATTCAAGATTCACTATTCCACGAGCACTCCGATGCTGCGAGATGCAGAGTCGCGCGACAGAAGACTTAAGGAGCATACTTTTGTTCATGTGCATAACCTTTTGTGTCTCGATATCAAGGGATCTGAGCTCGTCTCTCGTCCATGGAATCACTCCAAATGAATAGAGGACTACGGGATAGGCAAGCATGTTCGTTGCAGCTACTGTGTACCTCGCCGATAGTTTGGAATGCCAAAGCCAATAAGTTTTCCTCACTTCAAATCAACCTCGACTTATTTTTTAACTCAAACTCCATTTCAATCTCTTGTGAATATTCTTCGACAATCCCTAGATCTAGGTGCAGTTGGTTTTTATGTTCAGCATAGACCTTGAGACGGTCCGTTCTATTTTTATAATTGGAATTTAATAATAAAGCTACGGGCGAATATTTATATTGATATGCTCATGACTCAAAAGTGGACAGCCAGGTAGAGCTAAGGGATGATTTACGAAATCATTCAATCATACGATCGATTGCGCGCGCCATCAGCTAATATGTGGGGGTAGCGTGGGACCAATGCATTCTATAAATTGATTGCGATATCGGTACCGGGTTCTCTTCTTTGCTTCGCTTCAGTTATCAGGACTTCTTACTCGAGGGTTTACGAGGAGGGAGTCTTCCTTGGTTCACTGATCCACCTGTCCTTGAACGCAGCATTGTAATAGAATAAGCTTCATTCAAAAAGGACGCTGCCCTCTAATTACAAACTTCCGTCAACTAAACTATCCAAATTCATCAGAATTCGGATAGTTAGACGTAGGTTTTTGGGAATTTAGTTTTTTTTTAATGCATGATTGGAATGACTTTGCTCTCCACGTTTATGTGGAGACCTCCTTGTGCATGTTTGCATTTTAGTCTGGGGATTTAAAAAAAAATGAAAAAATAGTGTGCGCAACTTTTATTGTAACGACTTTGCACTTTATCTTGCGATAAAGAAACCTCGTTGTGCATGGTTGCGTTAGCTATTGAAATTTAAAAATAAAATAATTTAAAAATAAGTTTTGCTTATTTTCTTTTTGTAAAAAAAAAATCAGGTTCAAGTGTAATTGTTAAATGCGGATCCAATATGGTGGACGAAAGTACAAAAACGGCTAGATTTGAATCAATCTCGGTAAGAAAGGGGTTTTGAGGTCACTGAATCAGAATTTGAAGTCAAAATTCGAAAATTTTAAATGGCGTATATTTTTGTCCGCTATTCAAAATTGTTTAATTTTGACTTCACTTTCGGGTTCAGCGACTCTAAAAACCCTAGGATACAAATTTTAAGAATAACAAATTTTTCTGCCATTTTGGGTACTTTTTGTCGAATTCTGTCTGCCAACAAAGAAGTTAATATCCTATCAGTATTGAAATCAATGTATTTTGTTGGTTGCAATTTACTGGAAAGGATAAAGTAAAAGCAAGTTGAACAAATCTCTAGATCAAAATAAATATCTTTGAGATAAGTTTAAAATGCAACAGTATTATTACCAAACATTAATGAAATTTTTGGTATATGTAAGATCACTTATTAAAATCAACCAATTGCAGTAATCAAATGAAGAATAGAAATAAACACAAAGTCAATCCCCGGTTAGCAAGTAGTAGTAATGTTACAACCTTAAGATCATACATGTAAAATACGTGAGTGACCTTATGCTTACGATTTCCAGGCATTTTACAAAAGGGCCCTCCGGAATGGCAGAGGGCGAGAGATAGTGGAATGGTTCTTCATACCTCTTAATCCTTTCTTCGCCTCCTCGGTAGTGATAGGTGGGCAGTCTTCCTCAGGTGTTATGGGGGCATTGCGTAGCTCCTTGAAGCTTTTTATGTTCTTTGAGTCTTCTTTCAGTGGATGCTAAACTTCGCAGACTTCTCTTCTAAATACTTCGACCTCCTATAGTTTAGGCGGATGATCGATAGTAACTAGAGGGTCTTGGAAGAGTCGAGACGGGTCATAGAGAAACTATTGGTCTTCTCTGACCCACCTCTCATTCCGCTCTAGACTTTTCCTAGCGTCAGATGGTTCCCGTATTCTGTCAACAATGACTTGTTAAGTGTGTGATTACGGATCTGCAGTTCGCACGCGAACTGTCGAATCTTGACTTTGAAATTCCCACCATATGTTGTGTTGGATTTTTGCGAAAATCTCCACGAAGCTTGTCATCCAGTTAAGTTGAGAGAAACCTGGATGAGGCTCATCCATCCTTGTAAAATCCCGCGTGCAAGGATAAGGCTGCACGGTGTGAGAGGTCGCCCGGCATCCCAGAGTCACCGTCAAAACACCTTACCCAGGCGCCGTTCAGCTTTCGTCACGGTTGTTACGCCTTCGCTTGGGGATTAATTCAATCGGGACCACCCTTGACCAATCGTCCGCGACTGCTTGTTAAATATTGTAAGCATATTCAGCAGAAGCCCTTGGTACATGCTCTATTCTGAGGGGCTGTGCACTGAGAATTCCGAGAGTCAGATAGCCGACTATGGCTAACTACTTAGCGAGATCAATGGACAACTATAAAGACCGCTGAAGTTACTATTCCGTGATCACTGTGACTACTTTTTATACTACTTAGAAATACGTTAGCCTTTGGGAAATCCTACCTTGACTGAAGAGCCGCCACTCGCCACGGACGACTGCCGTTTGTCTCTTTTTCACTGAAATATAAATAAGTGAGAGTGAGGTATTAATTCAATAGAGAATAATTTAGAAAATAATTGTTATTTTTATCATATTTCACTTTATTTTTTTAAGAAGAGGAGCACAATATATTTATAATATTAAGTAGAGAAACACAGGCATTATATTCATAATAATAGAAAGAAAAATGCAGATATTTCATTTTTAGTTCAAAAGAACAAGTAATGAAAAAGAGTATAAACACTTTTACACGGTTCTATTGAGATGAATTCAAACCAAAGGAACGAAAACCATGAATGCTTCTCTGGATTTTGTATCTGGGATGTTTTAAACTTTTTTTATAAAATACAAAATTTTTACTGGAGCCGTTTTTGAAAGAAATCTATTTCTAATTTCTAAAAATCTAAATTGTTTTGCACACCAAGCAGAAAACAGCACAAATTTCAGATTTTCGAAATTCGGATTTTATATATTTTTATTTGCAGTGTCTCGAAAAAGGTTCGTAAGGCCAATTTTAGTTGATATTTTCATTTTTATGAAAAAAATGTTGCGGCACAATTCAGTATAAATTTTTTTTTTAATAAAAAATGGCGGTGCCAACTTCGTGGACATCGATGTGATCAAGCTGGGCCGGGCGACCGGCCGCGGCCCAGTCTTGCCAGCAAAGTTTGAACTCGCAAGATGAATTGAATCGTTAATGAGAGGTATTGTGTTTCTATTTGAAGTTGAATCGGTTTCGCGTTTTTGACACTGATTCAGAAACTTTAATGTTTAATGGTGTATGAGCTGCCTGCTGCCCTAACTACTGCCCTAACTACTGCCTGAACCTGCTTGTTTTTGTTTCATATTTAAGGGGTAAATTCCTACCATGATAACATTTATTTACCCCAAGTGCCAACATAAAAAATTTGTTTTTCAAAGTTATAATAAAAACATTGAAAAATGGAAAAACTCTTATTTCTTTTTCTCTTATTGTGGTTTAAAAAAATAAATAAATAATTATTGCCCTTAGTATGTATGTAATTCCATTAGAATGGGGACCAACTAAATTTTTACCGAAAAACATTTTCTTAAGGGTGAGCCACCCTCGAAACATCACGTATTATCCAGACATGCAAAAGACAGGTTTAATTTTCGAAAATTGCATCTTTAGAAAAAAACTCTAAACCCACCGTTACTATATGGTAATATGCTCGAGCTATATTAGCAGAGTTTAAGAGAGCGCCCACTTTTCAAATTTCTTTACAAAATTTCTTGATCAAAAAATGATGTGTGGATCAAATTGACCCAGTGTATTTTTCGAAGTTTAAAAAACACCCTCGCAACATGTACATCTAAAATCTTAAAAATTACAAGTTCCATTTCCCATATTTGCACTTTAAAAAAAACGACAAAATTCTTCTTTTTTCACGCTCCAATTATAAGCCGGATAAGACCGTTCGGAACGGTTTGTAACCATTCTAGCATAAAAAAATCATTTTTTAACATTTTTTAATTTTCAAATATCGAAAATCGAATTGGTCCTTTCTTAAACTCTTTTATATTAGTTATTTTCACTTCAATAAACAGCTAACTTCACTTCGTAGATTGCTGAGGGGAAAACAAGGGACCAAATGCATAGGATACAGTTCATTTTTGCCATATTTTGCCAATATCTTCGTAAAAGCTATTTTTTTCTATATAAGTGTATTTGAAATATAGTTTTTATTTTTTAATTACTATTTAATGAAATAAAAAAAGATAATATTTATTATTAATTACCAAGATATTACAGAAATAAAGGTTTGTTCTGTGCATTTAATCCATTGGTTTCCCCTCATCTTTTAACGAAGTGAAGTTAGCTAATGGTTGAACTGAAAATACCTAATTCATTTTTGGCGATTTTCAAGTATTGAATATCAAAACTAACATTTTTATCATTTTGGATGTATATGTAGTGAGGGCGTGGTTTAAAGATCTTTTTTCAAACGAAGTCGCTCAGTATATTATTCGGGGAATACAAAAATTTTTGTGTTTTTTAATTTTTAAGTATCGAAAATTAAATGTATAAAAAGGCAAGATATTTAATGATATTTAATTGGCAATTTAAAAAATGAAACCTGTCCTTTACATGTCTGGATAATGCGTGATGTGCAAGGGTAGCTAGACCCCTAAAAAATGTTATTCGGTGAAAATTAAGTAGGCTCCCTTCGCTTGCAAGTTTGAACGCGCCAATGCCGCTCGATAATATATTTATCCCGCGCTTTGCGCTCGATAATGATAATGATAATGATGATGGCGCATGCCTTTTAAAATAAAAGGTAAAAAAATCGACAAATGTAAGTTGGTGATTGTGAATTATTTTTTGTTAAAGCTACTTCGGCTTTAACGAAGACATTCTCATCACATGTCTCGTGCTAGGCACTCCGTTTTGTCTAAAATGTGAATTTTTCTACACTATGTGCAACACTATTTAATCCAATGTAAATTATATTTATTTCTGCACCTCGGGCTGGTACTGCTTATTTAGATATTGAAAAATATTGTAGAAATTTTATTTGTTATGATTACTTTAATATTTGCTCCTTGTTTTCCACTCATTTTTATTCTCAGCTACTATGAAACATGTATCATTATGATAAATTTATATTATTACAATTCATAATATGTATTATTATTATTGAAATATACATATTACCATTATCTTGGTTTAAAATTTTAAAAAGTACGCATCATATTAAAAACAACAACTTTGTTATTAAACATTTTAATGCAACTTGTGTCTTTTTTTCATAAATGTAATTTGTTTATTTTCAATATTACTTTTTACGATTTAAACCAAAAATATGCATCCTATCGTAAAGTGGCTTGAAGAAAATTTGTAGATATAATTTAGGCGCAAAATTTTATTAGTAAAAATGTTATTGTAGCTTGTGTCGTTTTTTCAAAAAGTTAATTTTTTTCATTTTGAATGTATTCTTAGATCAAGAGTTTATTACAAATTTGTAGATCTTTTTTTAATGCACAATTTTGTTGTCATTCATGTGTTTTCGTAGCTTGCATCATTTTTCCAAAGATTCGAGTTTTTTATTGTCAATGTTATTTGTCATAATTAAAAAAAACAAAGCATTCTATCAAAAAATGATTGATAGCAAATTTGTACATTTTTTTTTGTGAGCAATTTTTGGCTCTTTATTTGTTTCGAAGCTTGTATCTTTTGTGTAAAAATCTAATTTTTATATTTTTAATGTTGTTTTCTACGGATAAAGATAAAACTACGCGTCCTATGAAAAAGTGAATAATACAAAATTTGTAGATATTTTTTGTATGCGCAATTTTTATTGATTCATCTTTAATCGTATCTTGCATAGTTCGACCAAACAAACTAATTTTTTATTTTTAATTATTTTTTGTGCCGTCAAATTTGAATTTTCAGTTTTTCGAAAAAATTCGAAAAGTTTTTATGATAATCTTGTAGGGCCTTCAAAAATTAAAGTTTTTCTTTTCTTAGCTTATTTTCACAGCGTGCATTATTTAGCTTAACATTTTCATTTTCGTTTATTTTTTTATAATTTTGTGAGTGCTATAACTCTGACAATATTTATAATTACTAAAAATATCCTTACACAGAGTTTTTGAATTAAAATAATGTGGACTTAAGCATTTTCAAAATGCGCTCACTTTTTGAATTTGTATCCCAAACGGCTGGCTAACTAACTTGACCTTGAGCTTTCAAGACTTAAAGAGTATACCAAAGGCCAATCAAAAAGATTAATTTTTTGAAAAGTTATCGTGCTCGCATGCAGACATAAATACAGACACGTTCGTAAAAAAATTAATTGTTAATTTTTTTTAGTTGCTCCAATAACCTATGCAACATATATTTGAGCTTTAAAAATCGGTCAAGCCAATTTTGAGAAATTAACATTTTTTTATTTTTCATAATTTGTGTATAACTATTGTAAATTTTTTGTTTACGTTGGCACTTGAGGTAAATTAGGGCTGCAGTAATAGCTTTTGAGAAAAACGACGATAAATATGAAAAATCACAGAAAAATAGCACAATATGTAGTGGTGTAACCCTGCGACTAGTTACGGAGCAAGATGTTGGTCAAACCCCTATCTCTTTCCAACTTCTCGTGGGAGTCGGGGAAGAAACCCTGTGAATGATCACAGAAATAATGTTGGTCAAACCCCTACCCCTTTCCAACGTCTCTTGGGGGTCGGAAAGGCACGCCTGTGACAAGTCGCAGAAATAATGTTTGCACCTTTGTGACAACGCTACATATTGTGCTTTATTTCTGTGATTTTTCATATTCATGATTTTTATGGGGTTTTCAATGGTTTTTACCATGAAAATCAATTTTCGCGTATTTTCACTATCATTTTCGTAATCAGCGAGTCAAAATACATAGATATACGCAGTTTCAAATTATTCGGCGGTATGTACTATTCGGAACTTTATCCTAAATTAGTTGACTTGACAAAGTTTAAAAAAAAATTAATTAAAATACATTGCTGCTTTTGTAGCAACTAAATGTTTTGATATCCCTGCCAAATATTTTTTTCAGTACTTTAAGTAAACTGTAGGAATTACTTTCTTTAAAGTTTTCTATTTTCTTCCTTCTTTTCTCGGTGGTGGTTTGCAGAAATTTTGAGCTTTCGAAAATGAATTTTGAAGAATGTTTTTACTCAAGAACTGATTTAAAAATTTCTATTCTTTCAGCTTTGTCCAGCTTGAATCGGTTGAACAAGGACAGTGATGTACTTGTCCTCGATGAAGCCGTCACATCACACCCCACCCTGGCCTTAATGCGCCGCATAGTTGCAGATGCGCAGGTGAGTTTCACCCCAATTGATATACTTTGTTTTTCATAATACCACAATTTTCAGCGTGAGTTCCATCAGACTGAAAAATTAAATTATATGACTCTAAAGTGACGCAACTTCGAAAAATTGCGTTAAGAAAAGAGGTTTTAAACTAAATAAATTAAACTCTTAATTTTTAAAATCAAATTAAAATTTCAGAATTGATCTGAATAAGTAATTATATTTCTAGACTGTACTTCTTCACCTATCAAAAGTATTTTCGTTCATTTCAGAGATACAGAATTTTTTCTATTATCGAAAATAGCTTAGTGGGGCTTAGATCTTTTCAAGGACAGTTTTATCTCCGATAACATCGATCCAATATTCATAAATGACAGTTTATTGTATTCTTAAAAATATTAAGATATCTACCATTTTATTTAGTGAATTTTAATTATAATATTTAGCTATAACTTAGAGAAACATCCTCTTGGATTCAAAGGATGTTTCTTGACACCAGGGGGGTGACCAGGGATGTGCAGTTACACGTAACTGAGGGATTTTTTTACTTAAAATACCTCAGTGAAGTATTTTACGTAGAAAACAGGTAAAATACCTGGTAAAAACGTGCCAAGATGGCGGACCTGTGGAACTGCGTATAACCGCACTTTTTTAATTTCTGGTACTGGCATTTGTAAGAGTTTTTTTTCAGTGCCAATATTGTTCATAAAAAAATAAGATTAACAATTAAAGAGAAACCGAAGCAGAAAAACTCGGGGCTTCAATATATTTCATGGCATGATCTTAATTTAAAATGTCTACAAGTGATAATTGTAAATTATTGTTATTTTTGTTCATTTAAATACTTGTAATTAAAATGGATTTATATACATATTTTTCATTATTTTTATTTTGAAATTTTGGTCAATGTAATTCTTAATAAATACGTTGATGTTAAGTGTTTTTGTCTACTAGTCAAAAATCAATCTTTTTTTAATATTGGATTTGAAATTTTGAATATTAAAAAAGTAACGAGATAATTCTAAAAGAATGTGGTGCAGAAGAGTCGCTAGCATACACATGGGAAAGAAATCGGTTAAGATGGTTCGGACATGTTGAGAGGATGCCAAATGAACGACTAACGAAACAAGTGTATCAAGGTAAAGTAAATGGCAACG
>NC_046658.1:35572606-35575286 GCF_010883055.1 Belonocnema kinseyi
GCTATTAATGGACCCAAGTGGGGAACCTTACATAACGGCTTCGTGAGGTTCTTCGCTTGGGGTGATTACTAGAGAGATTGATCAGCAACCTGGGTCGGAGCATTGTTGCGGAACGAACGTGTTATTTACTTGAATAGCACGAGAATTCTGGATCAATCTGAAAAATCTCTATCCCTTCCACACACTACTCTTTTCCCCTGTCGAGTGAGTCACGCCTACCCCGAAAGGGAAATGGCTTAATGGTGTAATAATAATAATAATAATCCCTGGGGTGACTTGCCATGCAAATGCGCTTATTCAGTTTTGTGCAGGACGGCAGAAAATGAAACACTGGCGCCACAAGCGAGGCGCCCTACATTTGACTGACAGCTGATAAGAAAAATGGGAGATTTAATATTTTTCTCAGTTTTTGTGATATTTTGAACGTTTGTGGATATTTTAAAAACTTTGAGCTTGAATTAATCTAAGATTAAAGCTTTCTAAAATTAAAAAAATTTCGAGGATTAAAAAATATACGGTAAATACACTGGAAATGTATTTTTAAGATTTTTAATTTTCAAGCAGAGTAAAATGGGAAAATATAAAAATTATGTCTTCAAAGTTTAAAACAAATATACTAAAAGTTCTAAAATGTTAATATAAAAAATATTTTTTCTATTTTTAATGACTTGAATTATTCTAAATTATTATTACACTATAATAAAAATATACAAGAAATTATAAAAATTTTAATTTCTAAAATTGAGTATATTGTATTAATCGTTAAAATAGTGAAAAGATTATCAGTATTAAAGCTATTAAGTTTAATGTACACTCAGCCATTTATTTATTTAAAAATTAAATTAGAATATGGAGGTATAAATTAAATATGGGCTAAAGACATCAATGAATAGATTCGAACCGTCGATTAGAGTACGATTCAACTCACTCGAACGGAGTAAAAAAAGTGTTTTTCTTCGTTTCAAAACATGAGGTTTCACTTTGGCAACAAGCAATTAAGCGTGACAAAAATGATTTTATTATTAAACATTTAAATTTAGTGTGCGAAGATCACTTTTTAAAGGATCAGATCATTTAGAAAAAGGAAGTTTTAGCTTCTGATGGAACGGTTATGGCGGCAAATAATATGATTTGTTTAAACCGATGTACTTTAAGGAAGGAGTAAAGGTTTGCACTGTCAAAGGATAGATTTTTTTGTTTGTCTTTTCTTATTGTTAAATATTTCAAGAATATACTCCCAGAATTTTAAGTCGATCTGAGCAAAACTCTCGAAGTTATTGTCTAGTTAGTCTCCTGTGCTCTAGCACTACAGCACTGACAGCTACGGGCTTCGAAAACTTTAAACGCGTTTTTTCAAAACTACTTTTTCAAAGTCCGTGTTCACTGCCATTTCAAAACTACTTTAACGATTCAATTCAAACTTGGTCCCACAAAAAATTTTTTAATGCAAAAAAAATAATCAGAGAACGTTAGGGGGAGGATTTGATGATACTTTGCCTAAATTTAAATGGTTTTTGATTTCCGATAATTCCTGACCGAGATACAGTGAACACCGCGAATTGTTTTTTTTTCCAGACGTTCTCGAACAATGTCTGTCACTGGATTGTTTTCAAATATTTTCAAATGAAACAATTGAACCTCTGGCGACCAAAAGGGGATACGGCCGGATTCAGCCTGAGAAGTATTGTCCGGAGTGTCAATTATAAAAATCTTTCTAATTTCAATTTTAAAGACTGATACTTGTAGAGAATTTCAAGGCGCATCCTTTATTCCTCTTGCAAAAATTTATAGGTTTTGTAGTTTTTGAGATAATTGGTAAAAAGTGGATTTTTTGGAAACGAAAAATTCCAATCTTTTTTCATTTCAACTCGCGCTAATTTAGCCAATTTTCATCATTTCTAGATTTCCCCAATACAAAGTACGTGTTTAAGTCTTCTGAAACTATCTAAGAAAGAAAAACGAGAGTATTGTAGTAAACAAAAAAGTTATTAATTTTTTTTTGAGGCAATGCAAAAATCATGAATTTTAACCTTCAAGCGCCTCGTTTAGCGAACGAATTTTAAGATACGGAAAGCTTTCAGTGAGAAAGTTGTTCATTAAGGTTCAAAGAAGTTTTCCGGAAAGTTTTAGATCAATTGGATTAATAGTTCAAAAATTATGAATGTTTTAAAATCCAAGCGGTAATCTTGACACTGCCCAAAAACCTGCCTGGCCTGCATATTATTGAACAAGAATAAATTAATCAAACAATATTTTATTAGAAACTACTTTTAGTCATTTTCGTCACTCTCTTCAGTTTCTTCGGCATCTGGATTCTGAGTTTGTACTTTTAAAAAATATGATTCGAAAAATTCTTTTCCTTTAGCGCTTAAATACTGGAAGGGATTTTTTACATCCTTTATTTTGGCAGCTTTTAATCCAATTCGGGACGGAGGACTTTTCGAAAGATTTTCTAGTTTAAGGGTAGGTTTAAAGAAAAAAGTGGTTGGATTTTGCAACTCATAGTCGTCAAAAACATCCACTTTTCCATCAGGAAAAACATGCAAAACGAACGCTTTGTGATTTGGAAATTTTTTGTCTTTCACATTTTGCCTTTGAAACATTTTTCAAAATCCTGCAGAAGATCTTCACACTTCTCGACCATTGTGAATGAAGGTGAACGAGCATTGCGAATCATTTC
>NC_046658.1:35575386-35576910 GCF_010883055.1 Belonocnema kinseyi
GAACATGTAACTCTGGTTCGTAGTATGTACATGTACGTTAAATAGAAAAAGCCATGCTAAACGTAGATAAAACTGCGCGGACACGGGTATTTTTGGTAGTGGAAAATTCTGTGCAAAATCAAATTCACAGCATAGACTAATATTTTCAGAGAGTATTTGCTTTTTTAACTTTAAATAAATTTCAGCATTGTTTCTGTGATTAATTACTTCTTCATTTACCTCTCCATTTGTCTCGTTTTTTTAGCAAGTATTGCACACGTCAGTTCTAGGTAATTTAAAACTGAAGCCAACATTTCGGTTAAAATACTTAAAATAAACGGTTTGACTTATTGTCAATTTAGCCCCCGTTTTTTCTTTATAATATTTTCCGAATAATTTTTAAAGTTCTACAAGATTTAATGAAGGATTATCAAAATATTTTAGGTTGGTAGAATTTCGTTTGTAATGTGAACTGTGATGTGGAATTGATTCGCAATGCTCTTCAATCATTTTTTTAAAATTTTCTGTTAATTTAAGACAACTTTCGCGTACTTCACCTGCCAAAATTTTTAAAGGCTGCTTATTTAAAATATTTTTTTGAACATTTTCAACTCTTCTTTTGCCCAAACATGGAAAAGCACACAAAAATTTCTTACAAATTGGAACATTTTCTTCGTCAGCAGGAAATAAATATATCCAATGAATTAACCGTCCTAGTTTTTCACCTGCATTCGTTTGTATAGGATCCTTGCATTTCAAAAATCCTCTGAGAAACACATTTTGTTCATTATAGTTCCCGAGATTCCAAAAATTTGTATGTAATTTTTCTTGTTGCACATTTGAAAACTTTTTTGGTAACATTTTTCTCCACAGCAGGATTCAATAGGTTTGAAAGATCTCTCTGGGATTAGAATATCTTTAGCAATACCGTCTTTTTTAGTTTTAAACTTTGTAGTAATGAATTCTTTTCCCTAAAGAAATAACAAATAATGCTATTAACTTCGTCATTAAAAATTTAAAATAATTACTTTAGACTATCTACATATTATATATATATATATATATATATAGTTCAGTAAAAAAATTATTTAAAAAATCAAGAATAAAAAAAGTCACAAAATATTAAATTTATGATTAAAATTTATTTAAAAATTGTATTGGCGGTTTCCAATCGTACCTGATTTCTGGAACATTTTTTCTTATTTTTAATCCACGAATCTTCATTTCTAGTTCTTTTTCTACCTTGTTTCATTTTAATATCTTTTTCTTTTTAATTAATATTCTCAAAAATATCTCAAAAATCTCAATAATCTCAAAAGAATGCTTTTCCAACTATTATAAGAAACAATCACTTCGCTGATTCTATGATTTATTTGTAGAATTGCATAGAAGATGACAAAAAAAGTTACTGTTGTGCATTTGTTTTAGTAAGATTGACTTGATCTTCACGTCGTTCGTTGCAGCGCGTACGTAGCCGGCCAGGCACGTTTTTGGGCAGCGTCAAGATTACCGCTTGGATTTTAAAACATTCATAATTTTTGAACT
>NC_046658.1:35577010-35583861 GCF_010883055.1 Belonocnema kinseyi
TAGCTTAAAATTCGTTCGCTAAACGAGGCGCTTGAAGGTTAAAATTCATGATTTTTGCATTGCCTCAAAAAAAAATTAATAACTTTTTTGTTTATTACAATACTCTCGTTTTTCTTTCTAAGCTAGTTTCAGAAGACTTAAACACGTACTTTGTATTGGGAAAATCGGGAAATGATGAAAATTGGCTAAATTACCGCGAGTTGAAGTGAAAAAAGATTAGAATTTTTCGTTTTCAACAAATCCACTTTTTACCAATTATTTCAAAAACTACAAAACCTATAAATTTTTGCAAAAGGAATAAAAGATGCGCCTTGAAATTCTTCACAAGTATCAGTCTTTAAAATTGAAATTAGAAAGATTTTGAAAATTGACACTCAGGATAATACTTCTCAGGCTGAATCCGGCCGTGTCCCCTTTTGGTCGCCAACGGTTTAATTACAGAATAATGCCAAAAGTATACTTAATAATGTACAAAAAGTTTAAATACATTTGCTCAATCCATACTCTTAAAAAAATTCGCAAGAGTGTTTTTTTACGCTGAAACCTTTACCCCTCACTTAACCTAAAATAGCACAGTAAACCCCAGGAATAAATTTTATCATTCAATCAGATAAGAACGTTGCAGCACGTTTATCTAACGAAAGATAAAATTTATCTGAAAAAAGATAAAATTTATCTTAAGAAAGATAAAGTTTATCTGACGTAAATATTCGTTTGACATATGTTATATGTCAGACCGCTGCGTCAATGTTCACAGAAACTCAGCCAACTTCAGTCCCTTGCTTTTGTTGAACAAATCTTTAGTTTTATATCGAACCCGATGTAGACTTCAAAAATTGTAAATAAACACTGTTTGGTATAAACTAACCAAAGTGTAGACTGTGTATTCAGTAAGTGCAGGTGAGTGATTTTTGGGTTTGAAATTCGTGAAATAAAGTAAGAATATTTAAAATTGAATACCGCGAGCATTTTTAAATTTATGAAGGACATTTTTTCTGTGAACATAGATGCAGCCATCTAACATATAACATATGTCAAACAAATATTTACGTCAGATAAACTTCATCTTTCGTAAGATAAATTTTATCTTTCGTCAGATAAATCTTCATCTTATTGAAAGATAAAATTTATTCCTGGGGTACAATTACATTAATTTAATAATAAATTTAAGTATTAAGCTATATTATAATTGTAAAATAATTATTTTCTTCCAGTGACCCGAGTCGAAATTTAGGCCCTACTTTGAAGCCGTAACTCTTACCTTAGTAGGGTCTGGAAGCTGTAAAGTAGGTTCTAAATAAGCAGCAATTTCAATGTAATTAACACCCTACTTTGACGCTAAAAGTGTCCGAAATCAAGGATATTCGTAGTTATTTTTTAAACGCAAGTACTAAGAAATGAACCCGAGATCGCACGCACGCACTGAGTTTTTACTAAACGCCCAACGCCCTAACCGATTCAACTGACGGAACGCGTTAGGATGTCTTCGAGAAATATCATTAGCACATTTTTCAATAATTCAAGGTCCAAGATATTTTTAAATCTAAAACAATTAATTGAATAATTACTTTTTTTTTAATTTTCTGTGTCGCTAAATATTTGAAACGATTTTTGAAGAGTTCAATATAGATTGATTCTGTTTTTTAGAAGTATTCTACGTTATATGCCTTGAAAGAACTTGCGGCCTACATATTTAAATTTGATTCTGTGTTATTTATTACTTAAATAAATACAATGTCAAACTTGCTGGTTTCAATAAAAATATCTTTTTATCTCTTTAATAAGCAAAGATTTTTAAAAAAAGTCGTTCAGCATCATAATTAATCCAATTATACTAAAAAATACAAATATTAAGTTCAAGGTTCAATCTAATATTCATCAGGAAGTAAGTTTATATTAACAATAACATTACTGGTTACATACCCGATTCTCTCGTCGTCTCAAAATTCAAAATAAGTCGTCAATTATTTTTCATACATTTGGCTGTTCTTATTCTCCAATAAATATAATAAACAAATTAAAACAGTTAACACTTTCTAACCAAAAGAAATTGCTGTTTCCTCCTAAATCAAGTGGTAGAAACGTAAATAGTAATATTTCTTTGAAAAAATGTTTCACACACTCTCAATTATTATTGTTTAGTAACAAAAATGACCAAGCTATTGGAAAAGTGGTACTGTTCCTTGGAAAAAAAATGATTTTCTCCATAATATCATGTTGCAACTAAATTAACCGCAATACTCTAATAAAAATTTAATGACAATCTGTGAATTTAATTATAATTTTTAAATATATATTTCAATATATTTTTCAAATTTTTATATCCTACATAATATTTGTTGTTATCAATAGAAAATATTTTATTCTTGCAATTCGTCATGATTTTCAATCACCCACATGACTGTTCAATACACAAACTTTCATTTATTATTATAAAAATGTTTATAATTACTTATTAATCGACAATGGTCAGTACTTTTCCATGATGAATATCATTCTCATACAAATTTTGAGCATTCTCAGTTAAACGAAAATATTTTTCTGTGTTTAAGCATTGCAAAGAATTATTTATTTATATATAAATAATTAATGATAATTAGATAAAATCTTGAATTAAATATTTTTGTTAATTAAGTGTGAATTCAGTTATGAAGATGACCAATAAGCTTAATTAACCTAAGTAAAAAATAATTTTTACTTTATTCTCGTGAAGTTTGAATATTGTAGGCTCAAAAGATTCAATGTAGGGTCATTATTGAAGGGGAGGTTAAACAGCGTCAAATTAGGATCTTGAGTTATAAAATGTAGCCTCTAAAGATTCAAAGTAGCTTCAGAGAGGTGTTACAGCCTCAAAGTAGGCTCTAATGTTTCATTCTCTAGGAGTTTAAAGTATAAAACAGGGGCTATAAGTTTAAATAGCGTCAAAGCAGGGTCTAATAAGGAGCTGCAACTTCAAAGTAGAGTATAAATTTCGACTCGGGGCCTCAAAGACGTCAAAGCCCCTGGTTTTAATGTAGGTTTATTGTACCATTCCGACTGCAAGAAAATTATTATTCTACTATTTTAACTTGCTTCAATACTTGAATTTATTAATAAATTAATGCAATCACTATCACAATTATCTAAAAGTTCGGCAATAAGAAGAATGTATCAGAATTTTGAAATCAATGTAGTCACGAAGCTGTCAGAGCGATTCGATTATTTTAGGTTAAAGGACATCGATGTAAACAAATAGTAATACTTACCGCCGTAACCGTTTCATCAGAGGCTAAAACTTTCTTTATCCAAATTATCTGATCCTTTGAAAAGTAACCTTCACACACTACATGCCCTGGTTTAACAATAACATCCTTTTTGTCACGCTCAATTGCTTCTTGTCAACAACGTTCAACCTCATTTTTTGCGGAGAAAAAGATATAGCACAATGATATCGCAAAACCTCTATATTGCAAGAAAGCGCAATATGATAACGTACAATCAGGTCCCAGAGATTTGTACGGTATTATAATGCACTAATATCACAGACAAAAAAAAAGTTCAATTTTGTTGCTGTCGTCAGCTATTGCGTCCTTAGCAACAATGGGAAAAAGGCAGAGTATGAGTCAGTTCGAACTATAAATCTGGACTCTAGATTTAAAACAATCACAGAGAAAATTAAAAATTTGCTGCAGGTAAGACCTGCAACTGTTAATGATTAAACATATTTCGGCGAAAGTTTCATTGAGGTTAGGAAAATAATTCTGAACTCGTCGACTGCATTGCGCTGAAGTGGGCAAATTTCAGTAAAACATGTAGAATCTACGACAGAAAACACAAAAAAATATGTACTTACTGATATATTTCCTCCGAAATAAATCAGATTATTGTAGACGAATTAGAACTTACTTAATACAATTTAGCAAAAGCGCAAAATGTAACTGACGGATGGGAATCCCCATTTCTTACGTTATAGATTGCACAATTATGCGGTATATAATGTAAAAACTTGCAATGTACGATATCACGATCTTGCGCTATTATAATGCGATAATTACGAAATATAGCGCAGGAATTACGTTTTATATTGTAATTTGTGCGAGAGAGTTTTCTCAGTGTGCCCCGAACGAAAGTTCAGAGCTATACATCGATGCTCCTCCATTCTTATAACACATTTATCCGTAAGTGAATAAAATACAGAAAATAGACGACAACTTTTTGACACGACACGAGTTTTTATATGCAAAATAATAACAGACAATGAGCATACCGGTCGCCGCAGCAGTGGTGCCAATGTTTCACGACTCGCCGCTCTTTACAAAACTGACAAGCGCCTCTAATGCAAAAGTTAAAATCGTGTCTTCTACTTGTTAACACGAATGAAGTTTCCTCTTAAAGGACCACGTACTAAATATGCAAAAAATGGCTTTCAATGGATTGGCTTCAATTTGATAATTTTGTAGATTACACAAAGTTACATACACCAAGTTTAGACCAGATTTACGATAGCCATTTTGTGTGTATTAAGTGCAGGATCCTTTAAGCTTAAGAGGATTTTAATATGTGTCCAAAATGATTTTTTTGGAACAAGCATTTTGCTTTTTCCAAAAACATCATCCGATCTTGCAGCAAAATGATTGTATTTCTAGAAAAAATATATTCACGTGGTTAAAAAAAAAGTAGGCAAGAGGGCGATTGTTTCTTCTCAAGACAGCATTTTCTCTGAGATAAGGTGACTAAGTATTTTTTATTAATTGATTGGCAATTTGGTTAATGCGGGTTTGATTCCCGCCTCTCGCTCTGGAAGAGGCTCATCTCTGGGGAGTCGTGGGACCGGTAACTCTAGACTCTAAGAGAAAAAGGATTCTCTAAGTACTTAAAGCCGTTTTTCTTCGTGGTTCTGAACCCTACTTAACATGTGTTAGGGGACACATTAGAAACTTCCATTTCAATCTAATGTTATTGAAATATTTTAATTTTACATTAAAGACGTTGCATATATAACGACACAAACAAAAAGTAAGTTCTGCCGTGTTTTGTTAGAACAACGTAACTGTAATTGGGATAAGTCACCAGAACGCATTTACTGGAAGGTGGCTTAAGGAACTTGACGAAATTGCGGTCAACGGTGTTCTTCCATATCACGGCAGGTGCCTCCCAAATCTTTAATTGTTGGGAAGTTTAATAGGTATGCTATCCAAAATTAGAAAATCGTTTGAATCTTGAAATATTTTGGAAAAAACAGCTCCGAAATTGTCAGTTTAAACAAAAAGATGTACTGAAGTTAAAAGTAGCTGTTTTCGTCAGTTATTATTGTAAGTGCACTTTCCCATTATTTTCTACATGCTGTCCATTCTGCTTACATTTATATGCGGCCATATATATTTTCCACATAAAATCAGGAAAACATTATGTGCCCTATTATATTGTCCTTGCAAATTAGCCAGCAGTAGTAAAAGCACATCATGTATCAGACAATCACTCAGACTGAACGGCAGTCGGAATGGATAAGATTTGCGTGTTCAGCAGTTCCCGAGCAAAAGACAGTACACCTGTTGAATTTTATCGCACTATAACTTCACAAAAGTTGTTCAAGACAATAGGGGTCATCAGTCGAGAGTCACTATTCGGCACTTTCTCCCAGCTACCTGATGACCAGAATGCGCTCGTATTTATTTCCAGGTTTCTAGAAAAGTTACTGAATTGGGACTGAACGGGAGAGACTGAATGATATCCCTGGAGCGGACAGTTATAGTTGTGTATATTGCCTGAATCAGTTACACTTTCCTCCCCCCCCCCCCATATTATTGTATTATTTTAATTTTTTACTTATCTCATGCTTTGGCTAAGCTTTCTATCACAACTTCGAGATGAGATAAGGTCTTCCTCCATAATTAACTCTGTAAGCTACAATTATTTAAATCATTTAATTTTTATGAAACCAACATTTATAGAGAATTTCAAGGAATTCGCCTAATTTGTTCCTCTTGTATCTACTGATTTTTCAGCAAAATCTAACAAATCAAAGTTCACGATCGTAAAATTCACGCTGTTAACCGTGTTTTTCTACCTTCACCCAACTGATCTGAACTACTCGGTAGAAATGATGAATTTTACCAAAATATTTTTCCAATCGAATAGGGTAGGAACTTACTTAAAAAATAAACAGTGAACTCGAGAAATAGGGCCTCCAGACTTTGTTCTTTCGAAATCTGACGCGCTGCAGTGGGGATGCGAAAAGTTAGGTGCAAAGTCAGCCCTAAAACCGGCTTTCACTCTGTTAAGGATCCGTTAATTTCATTTAAATACAATTATTTCAATTTTGAATTCGTAGGTAAGGTAGAGAGTTGATGTACCCGGGCTGTTTCGATTATCGAATCGATGGGATCGATTCCTCTGATACGGGGGGAAGGTTCGCTCTCTTCTTGGCCTCATCTCGAGCAAGAAGCATGTTGTTGTATTGGTCTCTCGCGAAATTTCGTGTACATCTTTCGATTTGATCAAATTCCGTTATTGAGAAGTTGTGGTCTTCCGGACATTTGTTTATGTGTTCTTCGTGTACGGTGAGAAAGCCATGAGAGCGTGCTCAGTGTGCAGAAACGAAATAATGCGTCTTTGTAACCAACGGATAGAATAAACTGTTTGTTTCAAAAGAAGTTTACAGTTTTATTGGCACAACCCTATTTCAATAGATGTGCTCATCAGCACTTTGGAACCTGGGAAAATTGAAGTTTAATCATTTTTGGCGATCCTGCCAGGATATATTGAAATAATCTGTGAACTGTGTAATAACGTCTCTTCTTCTATCTTTTGTTATGGCTTTGGAAGCCATTTTTCATGCAACATCGTTTTGTGCGCAGCAGCATAAGGTCGAT